>NC_043981.1:2482500-2547500 GCF_902150065.1 Myripristis murdjan | reverse complement strand
CACCCACTGGACTGTCCCATCTGTGATCAGGGAGGAGAGTGTGACCTCCAGGTAACACATGATTTGCAAACTAAAGTCTAACAGTGCACTGGCTGTCTGTGTGATATTATCAGTATTAATATGAACGTTATTACTGTCTAAGACCAGAACAATATGCTATTTTGAGTAATTGATATGCAGGACAAAATCACAGCACGGGACATCAATGGCTACCAGGCAAAACCAGAAGTGTGTTTGGAAACCCAGTTGGTGTTCATATTCATACCAAATAATACTACTAAAATGATATATTTTACTTATTGATAATCCAGCTGTTAGGGTTATTGATGTATCAGCTATTATCAATATCAGCGTTATTAATAATAGTACTAATGTGTAAAAACGTTAAAACTGAGGTTGATCCATAGCTGTGATTATTATTGACCACTCCTTCCCTAAGAAACATACCTAGTGATTGCACTCCTGCACACACACACACACACACACACACACACACACACAGTGTTTTATAAGCTCTCTTCTCCTCCCCGTCTGTTACCAGGATCAGTCGATGCAGTTCGGTTCAGACCGCAGTCGTTTTTCAGAGGGCAAGAGAGCCGTGGAGGACAAGAACATCGGGCCGCTCATCAAAACCATCATGACCCGCTGCATCCAGTGCACACGCTGCGTCCGGTGAGTGTGTGTGTGTGTGTGTGTGTGTGAGAATAAAAGGCAAAATGTGTTACTGTGCTCAAGCAAAACTGAACTTTGCTAGAGTGTTGGGTTGTATCGTTGCCTGGGTGGGATGTGAGTCCACATGGTGCTGAAATAGCCTTATTAGCTGCTGTGCTCCCTGGGCTACTAAGCCTCAATACTGGAGTTCAGCTTCCAAAATAACACTTTTACTACATGAACAAATGCAAAAAAGCAGATTACTCAAATAGAAAAAGCAACAAGTCCTGGTACCCATTTATCATGTTATTGCAATTATTTGTGAAAGTATTATCAGGTTGCTTCCTCCTGGAGTAAGTTTCTTTCAGATGCTACCTGCTGGATGTACTCTCCAATTCAAATAAGAACATAACAAGATAAGAGACATGTTCTTTACCAAACAAATAGCTACTGGGGCATTTCTCTGCTAAAGTGTTATTTTGGGAGCTGTTTTGCTCTGGAAGTGAATGGAGTGATAGAAATACAGTGTTGTGTGAAATCAGAAATCAGAGATGAAGATCTAAAAGGCTTACATTCATGATGTCCCCCCGGCACTCTGCAAACTGACAGAGATGGTTATTCAGGCAAAATTGAACTTTGCCAAATGTGACTTTAGCTGCTACAGTGTTTGACTGTATTTGATAACCCTTTACTGCCTAAAGCCCTGAGGCATTGTGAGCGAAACCAACCCACTTTTCTTACCAACAGAATGCAGTCAGTGACGTTGATGAACTCCTGTGTGTTTTCTAGTTTTGCCAGCGAAATCGCCGGCGTTGAGGACCTGGGAACGACGGGGAGAGGAAACAACCTGCAGATCGGCACATATGTGGAGAAGATGTTCATGTCGGAGCTGTCCGGCAACGTTATCGACGTGTGTCCTGTCGGTGCGCTTACCTCCAAGCCTTATGCTTTCACCGCACGGCCATGGGAGACCAGGTGGGAACAGGACTGCTGGGATGCTGCAGTTTTATTCTACTCTGTGAACTACTGTCACCATTCCACATTAGAGAACACAGCTACTGCAGTGTGACTGTAGCATTATTCATTTTCTAAGGAAGTAAAGCTTCAAAGGTGCCATATAAATGTAGCACCTTTTGAAGATCTACAAAAAGGCTCGCATATAAAGATGAGTTTAAGCCCATTACTGACAAAAAAGTAAATATATGTATTAAAAAAAAAAAAAAAAAAAAAACGAAAGAGAAAGAGAAAGAAAATGATAAAAATAATAATAATAAAAAAAATTTGGTCCCCACTAGGGGGGGTGGTGGATGGGGAAAAAAAAAAGATGAGTTTAAGCCCATTACTGACAAAAAAAGTTGGATTTTGAACTACTTTGTTAGATCACCACAACTTTAGATTAGAATGAATTGATTCAGGGCATTCCATATCGATTCAGGCTGAAATCTGTGAATCAGCAGAAATTATAATCAGTACATTAAAGGAATGAATGAATCGTTACACCTCTACTGCAGGTTGAATCATATTCTAAGCTGTGCAACGTTCAGAGGGAAGCTGAAAATAGTAGGAGCTGTGAATAATAAAAGTTACTTATTTAACAATCATCTAAAATCAAACTTAAACCTGCACTAAGTGATTTCAGAACCGTTTAAAAATTGTGAAACTAACCTGTGTTTTTGGAGACTTTTGTGTCCCTAATTATATAAACCAGTACCAATTCACTCTGCCCAGTCAATTTGCTGATGTTCACCTCTTTTCTCTCTTTATTTGCCAAATACCCAGATTACACAGAAATCACTTGGTGCTGCTTTGACAGAAGTGGCTTACAGGAAGTATAAAAGGACTAAATAGGGATTCAAAAGGAAAACAGGGTTCAGTCTAGTCATGTAATTTTGAGCATTGATTTCCAGACCCTGCAAAGCATCCCGCTCCTTTCTGTCTCTGCATTTTTTTGTCATTTTTGGTCACTTTACTTTGTCTTACCGTATTTTCTTTTACTTTCTCTCATCCTTTTCTCTCTACTCTCCCTGCCTCTCTCACTCCTTCTCTCTCACTTTGTGTAGGAAAACAGAGTCAGTGGACGTGCTGGATGCAGTGGGGAGCAACATCGTGGTGAGCACCAGAGGAGGGGAGGTGATGAGAGTGATGCCCCGACTGAACGAAGACGTCAACGAGGAGTGGATCTCTGACAAGACCAGGTAGAGAACAACTGCAGCTGCATAAGTAACTGCAGATCCATAAGTCTCGGCATGTTTTGGTGTAAATAATCTAACTTTGACCACTATTGTCCAAAGTTTTAGTCTTATGGTTTCAGAGCACTTAAAAACCTTTGTCTTGATAACCTGCTTCTCCAGCAAGACATCTGTCTGGCAGCACATACTGTATACTGTTGTTCTACTTCTTTCTGTTCAACTTAGACATAAAAACATGTTAGAATTCTTAATTCCAAGCTGTGCACACCTTAAGAAACCCTTTATAATTAAATACAGGCAAAATCTTATTCTGGTCTATTCAAAAATGTCAATTCAAATCAAAAACTGGAACAGACAAGTAAATGCAGCTGATCTTGGTAAATGAGGTAAAAAGAACAATTATTTCAATGTGTGTGTGTGTGTGTGTGTGTGTGTGTGTGTGTGTGTGTGTGTGTACTTAGGTTTGCCTATGATGGTCTGAAGAGGCAGAGGTTGACCCAGCCAATGGTGAAGGACAGCTCAGGTCAGCTGACCCCAAGTACATGGGAGGACGCTCTCACACGTGTGGCCGGAGCAGTAAGTGTGTGTGTGTGTGTGTGTGTGTGTGTGTGTGTTTGTGTGTTATTTCCACTATAGTTTCGATATGTAGAGCTGTAGAGTGACCACTTAGTGCATTTCCACATTGTCAGTGGGGCTGAATACATCTTTGTTGATCTCCAGAGGTAGTATGGATTTATATTTTACACTTTAATTCTGTAGCTTTTGCTTTTTAATTAATGATAAGTTGCAAAATGGTTTGTTACAGTGTAAAATGTGGGGACATTGTAGTAAATGGGCCAAACATACAAGATCACTGGTATGGTCCTAACATATATGTATGCATTGTATTTCTGACTGTGTGTTTAAGTACTCATATGTAACGTGTGTGTGTGTGTATGTGTGTGTGTGTGTGTGTGTGTGTGTGTGTGTGTGTGTGTGTGTGTGCAGCTGCAGGGCGTGCAGGGCAGTGAGGTAGCAGCCATAGCAGGAGGCATGGTGGACGCTGAAGCTCTGGTCTCCCTCAAAGACCTCCTCAACAGAATGAACTCAGAAAACCTCTGCACCGAGGAGCTGTTCCCTATGGCTGGGGCAGGGTAAGTGTGTGTGTGTGTGTGTGTGTGTGTGTGAGGAAGAGAGAGAGAGAAAGAGAGAGGACACACAGGTCTCCAGTGTTCAATCCTAGAACTAGTTTACTGAAAAACTGGAAGGAAATGGGCACGACCGAGTTGTTGCAGCAGCACTGCGAAAAAATTGTTAAGGATCTTTTTTTTTCTGAATATGTTTATGCTCTCATACTCTCGACAATTCGCATGAAGTACATGATATTTCAGAGTGCTTTGACAAAACCGAATTGTGATTACGAATCAAACCTCCATTTCTCAAATGTACATGTACAGCACCATTTGTGGTTTTATTCATTTTTGAAGGAAACACATTTTGTGGCTTTGATATAGTTATTATTACGGTTTGAAAGCTATCTTTAATATCAATTAATATGCCAGTTATTTTTAATCAGTCAATTATTTACTCAAAATGGTGAACGATGTTGATCACAATTTCCCACAGCCAATGGCGATGTCCTCAAATGTCTTTTTTTTTTTTTCCCCAACCAACAGTCCACAACCCAAAGGTATTTAGTTTACATTCATAGGTGACTAAAGAAATCAGAAAACATGCACATTTTATAAGCCGGAATTTTTCTTTGTACTCAAAACAATAAATCGATTATTGAAGTAGTTGGCAATTAATTTAATAGTTCAGTAGTCAATTATCTGACTAACCATTGCAGCTGTAGTGACGTAGGTAGCCAGTAGCCCAGTACTAAGCCAACCATGACTTTGTGAAATCACAAGGCCAGTTAAATTATTTGTATGCCCCATCCATATCACCAGTGTGTTCTGCTGAATGCTTTCAGGCTGTATAGCTGTGTCTAACAGTCTGTGTCTCTCATCAGCACTGACCTGCGCTCCAACTACCTGTTAAACACTGGCATTGCTGGCATTGAGGACTGTGACCTGCTGCTGCTCATCGGAACCAACCCACGCTACGAAGCCCCACTCTTCAACGCCCGCATCCGCAAGAGGTTGGTTTTTGATGAGCTGTAAAATGAATGAAATTGATGTTTTCCATTATTCATTAAAGTGGAAAAGTAATAAGTCACCTGTGGATCACTGTTCCCCAGTAGCATATCTAACCTTCCTTCCTCTCTGTGCCCCCTTGCTCTCCCTCTGCTCCTCCCTCTCTGTTAGCTGGCTCCATAATGAGCTGCGTGTGGCCTTGGTGGGCCGCAGCGTCGATCTGAGCTACACATACGACCATCTGGGAGAGGAGGCTGCAGTGCTGCAGGAGCTGGCTAATGGTACACACCCCTTCTGTCAGGTAATGGACACACACACAGACTGACAGGTGTCATACTCAGAGTTCCCACTGCACAGGCCTCTGGTCTGCCATGGGATTTAGATTTAGATTTAGGTTTCAGACAGGGAAAGTTGTATCTCTTTACAGTATACTGAGCAGGAGTGGAACTTACCAGGTAACTTGCGACATGATACTATCACAATATTTGACTCATTATAATGATGGTTTCACAATACAGGCAGTTCTGCAGTATGTGATATATTGTAAGATAATCAGCTGTGATACATCTCAATATCTACAACCTGAACATGACAGAACAGTTCCAGTTAAAATACCTAAAAGCAGGAAACAAGTACACCTCATAGGAACTCAAATCTGCATCTGTGTAAATTAAGTTGAAAACTTGAATGTCCATGCTTGGCACAAGTGTATTGATAATGTTACATGATATTTAATTGTAGATTTATTGTTTGACCCTTAATACCAAATGTAACAGAAACTAGGCTGTTAGTGCCTTAACAAACCAGGAGGGTATAATATCTTTAGTTCATGGAAGTACTTTGTTGTGGAGTGTAATAGAAAGGCCACTATGGGAAAATTCAGTGTTATGGAAACAATGGAAAACTGATGGGGCCACAGTGAGAATCCTGCACACACACTGTGGCTCATGAACACACTAGAGCTGGGAATGTCTGCAATGATGGATCATCTTAACTTTTGCACCTGGCTTACTAATCGACTGACACAATCAGTTGATTAATCAATTAGTTGATCGGCAGAAAATTAATCAGTTATAATTTTGATATTCCATTTATCCAGTAATAATACCATTTTCTGGTTAAGGCTTCACAAAAGCCTTCCTTGCTTTTTTTCTTTTTCGTATGAACATTTTTCCTTTTGTATGATTAGCAGCTTTGAAAATCCAAAAGTATTAAGACCCTATTTGGGCTCCAGTGGCTTGTAAAGGGCATTTCTCATCACTTTTGACATTTTACAGCTGTCATGAATAATCGTCGAATTGAAAAAAATAATCAATAGAATAACTAGCAAAGAAAATAATCATTAGTTGCAGACCTTCACCGGAGCATCTCTCTATGGCAAATTTCCTGCATCTGACATCATTAAAGCCTGCAGACTGTCTTGTATATCTCAGCTAAACTTGTAGGGTCACAGTGAAGTGGTGCTACATGGTTGAGAAGATACTAAATGATCAGTGTGATGAATTACATCGTGACAGGCCGTTGCACTGTCAGCTTCGATAGGGTTTAGGTGCTGAATGCTCCACTTCCAGCTTCGTTCTTCATTGTGTGAACCTGTGTCTGTCTGTCTGTCTGTCTCTGTGTCCAGGTCCTTTCATCTGCGAAGCGCCCAGTGGTGGTGGTGGGCAGCTCCTCCCTGCAGAGGGAAGATGGAGCAGCCATTTTGAGCGCGGTTTCCACCATTGCCCAGAACGCCAGAACCAGTAGTGGAGTTGAGGAGGGATGGAAAGTCCTCAATGTCCTGCACAGGTACAGGAGGAGGGATGCAGTTACACGACCACCATGTCATGTTCGGATGTTTTAGTACCATCTAGCAGCTATTGCTCCCCACGTTTGTATACACAGTCAATGATAAGCTTGATAGTGTTTTATCATAGTTAGAGGCTGTATTTTTATACCACAACACAACTTATGTCAGCACATGAAGTCAGAAATGTTTAACTTTTTAATGAGTTTATTGGTAGTTTTATGGCCAGTTTTTCAGTCTTTCGTTTTCTTGTCTCCTGCTCTGATTGGTCCATGCATCACCAGGGTGGCCAGTCAGGTGGCAGCGTTGGACCTGGGCTACAAGGCCGGAGTGGAGGCCATCAGGAAGAACCCGCCTAAAGTCCTGTTCCTGCTGGGAGCCGACGCCGGCTGCATCACCAGAGCCGACCTGCCCAAAAACAGCCTCGTCGTCTACCAGGGTACACCGATTTTTAGAAACATTAATACAAACCTTGCTTTTAATTAATACATGTTTAATTAACATTATTATATTAATAAGACAATCACAAAAATTAAAACAACAATTTTCTGTTTTTTTGTGATAAATTGGTGAGTTTTTTTTTTTTTTTTTTTTTTTTTTTTTTTTTGGACCCCCTTGAAAACGAGATGGTTCATCTCAAGGGGCTATCCATTAATAAATTTCAATTTCAATTTCAATTTTTTCTCATAAATTTAGGACTTTCATTTCAGAATATGAGGTTTTTTTTCTCACTAATTTGTGACTTTATAATCTCAGAATTTTCAACTTTTTGCCTCAGAAATTTTAATATTGATGCCTCCTGCTCTGATTCCTACTTTTCATAAAAATCAAATTAAAATAAATCAATTTTTTTTGGCCTCATGTTTGCAATAAACACCCACCAGATGACTTTCCAAACCAGTGAAAGCCATCTGTCTGTCAGCGAGTGCCTCACCACAGACTGTGACCGACCAATCAAACGGTCCCAGTCAGCATCATGTCTGCGAAGCACAGTGCCTTCAGTCCTCTGGACTCCCTGCTCTCTCCAGGTCACCATGGCGATGTGGGAGCCCCGATGGCAGACATCATCCTGCCCGGCGCAGCGTACACAGAGAAAAACGCCACCTATGTGAACACGGAGGGGCGGAGCCAGCAGACGCGGGTGGCCGTCACCGCTCCTGGAATGGCCAGGGAGGACTGGAAGATCATCAGAGCCATATCTGAGGTCAGAGCTATATCATTAACTCATGTCTAATATACTGCAAAATCAGCTTCAGACATCACAATATTTATGACTGAATAGCCTGATACTAATATAGTAGAGATATTCACACACAGTTTTCTGATGTAATGTGGATATGATGACCAAGCAGGTTGAGGCAGACAACAGAACAGCTAGAGCAGTCCATGAGTTCAGAAACCTGTGATGCTGCCTCTAAGACCAGGAGAGGACAACACTGATGTCACACCGAAAATCCCACACAAAATCCTGTCTTATATGACAACATCGATATAATATCTATATCACACTGTCTCTCCAAGACTTAAACTGAAGTTACAGGACTTCTTCTCGAAAATTACGCTGACTGTGTGTGTGTGTGTGTGTGTGTGTGTGTGTAGCTGGCTGGTGTGACTCTGCCCTATGACAGTGTGGACGAGGTGCGGTCCAGACTAGCAGAGGTCTCTCCTAACCTGGTGCGCTACGACGACGTGGAGCAGGCCAACTACTTCAAACAGGCCAACGAGCTCTCCAAGGTGCACACATTACACACAGCCACACTGTTATTATCATTATGATCATCATTATGATCATTATTATTATCATGACGGCTCCAACTGGAGTCAGAGAGGGACTCCTAACTACTAGCTGTCCTGCTGGGGCCTCATCTGTGTAAAATGTGTGTTGACATGCTTTTCTTCATATTAGTATATTCTTTTTCAATGGGAGATATTGAACAGCCTTTCATAAATGTATATTGTTTTCACTTTATTTATATCACAGATTTTATTTTAGGCATTCAACATGTTTCTCAGTCATTTTGTACTATGTCTTGCTGTGCTGAACAGCTGTCACTGGGGGAAAAGGTAATGAGCAAATTTGCAAAAAAAAAAAAAAAAACATGAAAAGTAACAAAAAAAAAATGAAAATGGGATGATACTGGATTGCCTTCAGATTTCTCGTGTTTAAATGCTTGTGACTGAAAAGTGAGCAAATTCAATTCTTAAAAAAAAAAAAAATATGGAGGAAAAATGCAATATGTGTTTTTTAGGAAAAAATTACTGGAACGTGAGGAAAAAAATAGCTAAATAATTGAAAAAATTAGCAAGAAATTAGTAAAAAGTTACAAGAAAACTGTCAAAAATGATTATAAAAATAAAAAGAAATAAATCAAATTTTGTAAAAGTCTGCAGGAGTTGTTTTGTTTTGTTTTGTTTTGTTTTTTTGCCTGACTCTCCCTCTGGTTGTGTGTCTGTCAGGCGGTGAATCAGGCGCTCCTGGCAGCTCCTCTGGTGCCGCCTCAGCTCACAGCAAAGGACTTCTACATGACAGGTCAGTGGTTTCCTGCTGCTGCTGGCATTTCCATCTCAGTGCTGACAGACAGAGGCTACCTGAGCTCCCTGTCACATGGCTGCACTCACCTGGCCAAACAAACTCAACTAAAGCAGCAGACGGGCCCCTCGATTCACTTAACCTTTTGAAACCTGGAAGAAAGTCCCGTTTTTGTGTTTGAAAGCTTGTGAAAGGCGCCTGGAAAGCCGATCAGAGTAGTGTGATTTCTCTCAAAACCACAGGAAAAAAGGCAGTGAGCAGCTTAACAAGAAACAGGTGCAAGAAAATTACCTGGCAAGTAACTAAATACAAAAGAGACAGAAATTAGAAAATTATCAAAAAGCTGAAAAACAAAATGTTCAGCAAAATCTATTTATGGTTATTCTTCTGTATCTATATATTTCTCACAAATTTTCTGTTTTTTAAGGACTTCTTTGTATTTTTTAAGGTCATTTCCTTTTTGTGTCCCCTTATAATTTCCTGGTCATTTCTGGAAACTTTCTGCAAACATCCTGCTTTTTTTTGAGCCAGCTCTTGTTAAGTTGCTTCTCTGCAAAGCTCATTGGAACAAGAAAAAGGAGATGTTTAAAAAATTCCGTGTTAAATGTTCAAATTTATGTTGAAAAGGTGTTCAGCGAACATGACGTCATGTTTCTGTCTTCCTCCCTGCAGACTCCATCAGCAGGGCTTCCCAGACCATGGCCAAATGTGTCAAGGCCATCACAGAAGGAGCCAATGCCATCGACGAGCCTTCTATCTGCTGAACACACACTCACACACATACACACACACACGTGGTGTCTCTCCTTAATTTAAAGTTGTCTTGTTGTTAATCATTTTCACTCCTGAGTTCACGGGAGGGAAGATGCTTTGTTGGAAAAAGCTGGGAGACTTAAGAAATATGAATAAAACCCTATTAAATTGTATCTTTACTCTGACTTGAGTTGCGTTTATTTATTGTGCTGAATTTTTCAAGCATTGTATATTATATATGTTTGCAGAATTTTCACAAATCAGCTGTCATTTCCCAAAGGACTTCAGTGATCCCATTCACATGAGAGCTGAATATCTAATTAACCCTTTGAACCCTGTAGAGCCTGAGGGTGGGCTTTGATTTTGAAAGGTTTTTATGTATTTATCTTTTTTCTCTATTATTATTGATATATGCAAAATGGTAATGAAAAGGATGAGGTATGAAAAAGAAAGCAAGTAAACAAAACTTAAAATAATGCATAAAAAGTAAATGAAAGGCTCACAATGCAATAAAATAGGAGAAGAGAGGACGGGTACAGAAGTGCATGAAACTAGAATATAAAGGCCAGGTATTGAAAAGACAAACAATCCAGAATATGAAAGGACAGACCAAAACAAATCAATCCAACTTGATCGAAAGCCAGCCTGAAAATATTACTTTGGCCTGAAGTCTGAATAAAGGAGCCAACACAAAAGGCTGCCCATGGGCCTGTGAGATTCAAAGGGTTAAATCTGTTTCCATCAGAGCTGAGCTTTCAAAAAGAAAAGGCCTTGTCCCGCCGTCAGGAAGCTGTTGGGCCAGTCGAGTGAAGATAAGATACACAACGCCTCAACGTTTTGGAGGACGGCGGGTTCAAGCTGCTCTTCTCTCTTGGAGGAGAAAGGTCACGGCTTCCTTCTGCTGCAAACTGGTGTTGCTCTGTTTGTTCTGCCCGTCGTCATGAACTCGTCTACCCCGGGTGTCCTCGCTGCCAGCAGCAGCCTCTTCCCCCCGGCCAAGCAGAGCCCAGGCAGCGTTTTAGAGTTCAGCCGCACGTTGTTCTCGTCCACTGGGACTGAGCCAGGCGACGGGAACAGCCTCAGCTCTGGAAATCCACCAGGGACCAGAGAGCGAGGCGACTTCTTCACTACTCAGGTATGTTCATTTTGACAGCCAATTCTGAGTTTAGTCTTTGAACTATTTACAGAGATCAAAAAAGATTTTGGTTTCCCCCATGGGCAGGTATGTGGGGACAGTGTCAGAACCTGGCTCTGGGTGGGCGGCCATCTACCTTGACCATTTGGGTTGGGGGAGAGAGAGAGAGAGGGAGTTTTTGACAAAACAAACAAACAAAAAAAAACACTAGAGCCATAACATCCTGTGTGCACAAATATGACCTTATTATTGTTACTTAACCCTTTCATGCATGAATTATTAAATCTTAAAGTGTCCTAATCTTTTTTCTGTTTTGTTTTACTTAAAGAAATTATATATCTATATCTACACACACACACACACACACAGATATATAATCTGTTATTTTCAAGGAATTCAATGAATTTCATATCGACCTGCGGGAGATGTGTCTCAAAACCAAAATCCTGTGACACAAAAAGACAATGTATCACCTCTGTAAATACAGTAGAATTACTTTTATCATCATCATTATTGCTACCAAGCATCTCAAACAGCCATGCAATGCTCATTTTGACGGCCAATTGTGATTTAGTTTTAGTCTTTTGACTAAAATTCTATTAAATTTGATTCAGTTCAATCGAGTTTTATTTGTATTGTGTCAAATCCTAACTAAAGGCATCTCAAGGCGCTTTACAGAGACCCAACAGATTTTGCTGCATGGCCTGAACCAAAAGCTCTCCCATGAGGAAGCACTTGGTGACAGCGGTGAGGAAAAACACTATCATCAGGGAACAACCTCAAGCAGAACGTGGCTCTGGGTGGGTGACGGTTTCGATTGAGAGAGAGAGAGAGAGACAGAGAGAGAGAGACAGACAGAGAGGGAGAGAGCAGAAGGACAGTATAATGCGTTAAGTTGAACTCACATTTCGGTCATTGCAATTTTGTCAGGTTTACTCTAGTTTTTGTCAACAAAAACTACAGAGGACAAAAACTTCAGTAGTTTTTGTCACTGAAAATGAAAATTCGAATCTAATTCTGCTGAATCATTTTCCAGAAGTCCCCCAACCCAGAGCACACAGGTTGTTCGTGCCAACCTGCTAACACAGAGATGTCAGAGATATGGCCATCTGGCCCGTGAGCACGTCTCATTCAGGCCCAAGTTGTCTAACAAGCAAAATAAGAGCTTCAATGATAAATTGATAACAAAAATGCTGTCAAAAAAAGCAAAAGGTTGACATGGAACGTAGAACATGGAAAGAATGTAGAATGAAGATGGAAAGAACAGTTATTTTCTTCTGGGAGGTAGGCTAAATGGAAATCCTTGCTGTATACCTGTTACTGAGCAGCATCCCTCAATATTCATATACACTCGGGGTTAGAGACTTGCATGTGCATTGTTTGCCTTACTTTCCTGTTCTGTTTATCTCAGCATCAGCAAATAGAAACAGCAAATTACAACCAGCACATAGTGAATTTAAGACTGTTTAATGCAGGAAGCCTCAACTTTAGACAGTTTAAGACCAAGGGTGCTGCTATGCACTGAGGGCATCATTAATGCATATATGCTGATGACACTGGTATTACATTGACTATATCCAGCTCCACCCTTTATGCTAACAGTTATTTCTTTAAGGGCAGCACCCATACTCATCGAAACTGGGGTTACAATGTGTAACCAATGATTTTTTTTTTTTTTTTTTTTATGTACATCCATTGTATTTGATTTTAGAGTGATGGCGGTACAAAGAACTGAGGCATCTTTCATCGCTCTGTCTCTGTGTGTCTGTCAGATGGTGGTGATGTGCGTCCTGGCCGTGACGGTGATGCTGGGCTTGGTGTTTCTCAGCTGTGGCCTGCTGAGGAGGAGCGAGGGCTTTGTGGACCTCCCAGGAGACGAGAGGACGTCCAAGGATGGAGGGATGTGCTGAGGAGGAAAGGAGAGACAGACGACAAACCTCCACACTGAACTGACATTGATGACAAAAAAAAAAAAAAAAAAAAAACGGCTTGAGACCTTCTCTGCCAAAATATTTTACATAGCCATTCATTGTTCATTGCTGTACTTGTGCTGGTAATGAGGTTTCTTGTACATAAATCCATGCTTTCTGCTCGAGGTTTTTGTTTTGGTCTTGTTAAAACGGTTTTTCTTCACCACTGTCGCCCTGTGCTGCTCTTGGGGGAGAATTTGGTCCAAGGATTTGGCCATTATCTGTTGGGTTTCTGTAACGTGCCTTGAGATAACTTCTGTTATGACTTGACGATATACAAATAAAACTGAATTGAATTGCTTTAGAATTTTTGGATTGATAGAATAATGGATCATTCTGGTTCTTGTATGTGTTCATCGGGCACATGGATTTTGACCAAACTCTGAGGAGCGATGCATCTCACAGCTGCAGTCCAGTGTTTCCAGGGTTAGGGTTCAGCAAAGCAGCTTGTATTGCTCATTGGCCCATGAGGGTCTGCATCATCTGTATTGGACTAACTGTTAACTGTTACCTTTTCTTTATTCCTTTGACACCGCAGCAAATTCACTTTGTTTCTTTCAAAAACACTATAGATTTTGATTGTGTTATGGTATGATTTTTGATTTCCCCCATCCCTAGAGAAAACCTGGACTGTTTACCTCACGGATTGTAATTCCAGCTGCATATTCAAACATATTCAGACACTCACTGATGAGTATGAGACTGTAAAACTGAGACTCATCTGAATACTTTCTTGACATTAAGTCAACCAGCAGATGGCAGCAGATGCACATGAGCTCCTACATACAGTATGGAGAAACTCTCAGAAAATAGCTATTAGGTCTACAGTGAACAACAGTAAACCCCAAGTTTTAATTCACCATTTGTTTATTGGTTGCACACAATGATATTATTTTACCATTATATCATACAGATAAGACTAATATCCACAGCATATCAAAAGTAAAGATGAAAAAAACAGTTCAGAAAGTAAGACCACTACATGTTGCAATAGAACAGCTTGGGAACAGAAATCATTTCTCCCCACAGAGAAACATTGTTCACTGTCACCATAAAAACAGTTACAGTATGAAGATCCATAGATTATAATGGGCTGTAATCGATCAGCAGAGTTGAGGAGCAACGTGATTACAGCAGATTGGTTTGAATAAATGGGAAGGGACTAGTCCAAATGAGTGGGGACGCTGTAATCACATTAAAGGTGAATTGGAAGAACAGAACAGCTCTTGTGAGATTCCAAAATGTTTGAAGGCAGATGGGCATTTATGCAAAGAATAATCCAAGACGGGGCAGTCTTATGACCAAGGTGGAGGTGGTCTTTTTTTTTTTTTTTTTTTTTTTAAATGACAGACCACCTCGGAGTAGATTATCCTCTTATGGCGGTTTACATACCAGCAACAAATTACAATAAAACTTTTTTTTTCTTTTTTCGGGGGTAGGCAGGGCCGTCCTGTTTACGTTTCAAAGTTGCCATGTAGTTAGCAAAGTTAGATCACAACTGGTAGGCAGCAGGAGAGGAACTCCCCTTCTGCTGTCACCTGCATTATCTTGCTGCTCTTCCCTGTCAGCAGTGTTGGAGCCTCGTCCTGATATGGGCTCCCACTTTGGGAAATGCTGCCAGTGCGGGTACTTTATACCACCCTCACTCTAAAATACAAAGTACAATGGACAAATACAAACAATAAATAGGGTTACTTGTTTCTGATACCATATATCTAGGGTGCTATTATGTGCTGTGCTGAGGGCATTAATGCATATATGCTGATGATGCTGGTATTACACTGACTCTTACTGGGTGGTGCCTCTACTCAAAGGACCTGGGTTTACAATATGTTGCCGATGATTTTTTATGGATGTCCATTAGAGTGTGGATACCTGGAAATTAAAACATTTAGAAATTATGTTCAGGTCATGTTGGTGTTGTTTTAGGGAAAAATGATGGACCGACTGTCTGTTCTGGGCAACTTCCTGTATAGTGCTGGAGTCTGGGACAATGCTCAAGGCAACATGTAGGCTATTTCAGGTGGTAAATGTAACCTAGCGATGGAGGACAAGCAAAATCTCGGGCTCGAGTCACATTTAGACAAAAACAAATGAATTTCTGTCAGGTTCAGGTCGGGCTCAGTTACTATGCTCCTGACTTGGGTCAGGTTCGGACAAAAATATGTGGCTTGATCCACACTCTAACAACCATTGTACTTGATTTTAGAGCAATGGCAGTATAACTGAGGCTTTGAGCAAAGTGGGGCAAGCTTAAGCCCTGTTATTCCACAGGTAAGTGGTTGTAATGTCTTTTTGACTGTCAGCTTCTGAACTGACTTCTTATGTAGCCAGCTTGCTAACACACAAAGCAACGGAACTTTCTTTGGTGAAGCGCATTAATTTGGTACGAACAGGACGGTGATGAGGTCACAGCCTGGCCCTGACCTCAGAATGCGCCAATCAGAATCAAGTATTCAACATAGCCATGTAAGAAAAATGGTTGTATATGATGATGATGATGATAATTCAAATGAGACTGTGAACCACAATAAATTGTTAGGTTAACAAAGTACTGGAGGAAATTAAATGACTGACATGACTGTGATTCAATGTTCCAGTGCATTACATTACTGAGGAGCTTTTTTCTCAGGTCCTCAGTAATTTGTTATGGATTCCTTTTGGACTTAACTCTCAACCCTGTAGATCACTGATTACAACTGAGCTGTGTTCAACAAGCAAATATGACTTTCTTTTTTTTTTTTTTTTTTTTTTTTTTTGGCAGGGAACGACATCCTCTCTTGATGAGGATCTGTGTTCTCAACCCGTTGGCTTGTGTTCACAGAGCTGCAGTGTTGAACGCAGCCCAGCTTGTTTTAATCTATGGCACAATGGGCACACTGGCACTTTGTTAGCTACTCACATGATCACTTGGGGAAAACATTAAGGCACGTACACCCACACCCACACACACACTCACTCTCATACTCACTTCTACTGTCTTGAGTGATTTTCTGTTCAAATGCCAGCCCTTTTTATGAACCTAAATCATTATTATTTTATTTTTTTTTAACAATGCACTCAAAGTCCAGCATTTACACAAATTTGGTCCAATACAAATCTGAGTTAAGCTTTAAAACACACACACACATACTTGCACACACCAATGGCATGTCAATTCAATTATATTGACATGACTGGGAGTTACACCAGTAAACATTAAAAGATGATTTTTTTTTGTTTTTGTTTTTGTTGCTTTCAGCGTCAGTCAAACTTTTCACTCTGATCTTTTGATCATATTGATAATCATAACCATATTACAATATTTATATTCACTACACCTAGTATTTTGGCCATCAACAATACACAGCTGATTCTACAGCAGGGTTTTGGCCAGGAGCCGCTGCCAAAGGCTGCATCATCACAGGGACACAAGAATGGGATGCTGAGGCCCCTTTTGATCCACACGGATGGCTTCTCCAGGGAGAAGAGCGGAGCCAGGTCAGAAGGGTTAAACAGCTCCTTTTGGTCATGTGACGATTCAGCCAAAGCCATGCTGACAGATTTGGATAACTTTGTATTGAAAAATACACATCTGAGATGTCTGAAAGAATTATGTCACTTTAAAATACAACTAATTCTTTGGATGGGTTGAATTTGGAACTTGATAGAAGAAAACAAAGAAACTAACATGATCAAATTAAGGCTTGGGATGCTGAATGACAACAAAAAGTAAAGCTTAAAATAGCAATGATTTGACAAACAGTAATACTGTTCTTGCAGATACAATGATCATTTTTAACAACAGATTAATTAAAAAAGGAGGGTGAAGCAACAGTTTTCCTCTGATGTCATAAAAAGACAAATGAAAGTGGCCCGAATTAGACTGGACACTGAATTTTTCACCCAGATAAATGCTTTTCATTTACTCCACTGTCCTGCCATTACAAAATACATGACTACTTATTTATACAACTTACAAGAAAAGAACGTCTAGTTTAGGCTTGTTCAATTCACACAGCTACTGAAAATTAATTTAAACAATAGTTCAAAACATTTGAACACAAGTGGATATGCTCAGGTGAGAGACCGATTCTCCGGCAAAATCGGACGCAAATCATTCATCTGAGTTACAGTATCTTTAGTTGTTGGACTTGCGGAAATATTCACCACACTTACACAGCTGTCCTTTTTAGCATTATGAACTAAGATCGGAATGCCAGGGCAAAGACATAAAGACTAACATCTACAAATTGGACACGCTCCTTCAGGCAAGTTTCAATTCAAAGGAGTAAGAAATCACAGCGCTACAGCATCACTACTGACTGGGATATTCTGGTTGAAAAAAAGGACACAGTGAAAATGGGTGAACTATCACTTAAAGGGATATTTCACCCATTTTGAAATGGTTGAAATAATATGAACTTTTTCAAAATGGGTGAACTATCCCTTTAAACCATTTTCTATCCTAGAAATCAAAATAATAGCTCTTTGTATTATAGTAGTGCTTTCAGCTCAACAGGCCCATGAGCCTCTTTCAAGTCTCTAAACAAACACACACACACACACGCACACACACACACACACACACTCAAACTGTTAAAGCTGCACTAGGTGACTCTGTACACTGGCAGCTCCAAATAGCATCAAGGTAACTGAAAAATCTGAACTGTAATACCCAGAAATTCTGTGAGGCAATGTCTGTAAACTGCACGCAGAGCGCCCCTGTGTCCCGACCCAGCTGGCCAGTGATGCTTTACAGGCCCCAGAAATCAGGCGGTAATGTTGACTACACATAAGAAATCCTGGATTCAACACATTTTCGCTATGGGAAAATGACATGAGATTTTCACATAATTTCACTGTCACAGTCTGAGATTTGAGCCGGCATTTAAAAATTTTTAAATAGGACTGGATTGACTGAATTCTGCTGAAGCTTTACAACCCAAATTGTTATTTTGCTAACAAAACATAGGAAAATTGCATTCATTTCTCCCCCAGACCACTAATGTTCTGGTCCAGAAGCTGCCGAAATCAGAGACAAGCAACGGCACGACTTCTGGGGCCTACTGTGCTGTATAACAAAAGGAACCAGAGACAGAAAGAGAGGAGAGGGGAGAGAGAGAGAGAGAGAGAGAGAAAGATATAATGTTGAGCGCTGCTTAGAGACTTCCTGTGTAGAGAAGAGACCACTTGCGACACCAAGATTTCATTTGGACACACCGGCTAAATCTACTGTGTCTCAATTAATGGAGGTCAGCCGCTCCTCTCTCTCTCTTCCAGCCCCATTTTGTCATTTAGGCTTGGGATATAGCTGGATTTTGACATAAAATTCTGGCCTAGCGCAGCTTTATAGTAAGGTGCATGCTACTAATCCAACGTGAAAATTAAATTCATTCTGTAGTGAATTATTATTCTTGTTAATGCACTCGTTAATATCTATCACTGGAGGACTAGTGCTTTTATCATGTCTCTCACCTGCATTAAAACCAAACAGGGGTGAATGTGGAACCGAACAAAATCAGCCCCAACAATAGCTGCTACCAAAAAAGGTACAGGGAGAAAACAGTTCGTCCCAGGATGCAGTGCAAACAGCTGATAATGAGTAACATGACTGGTACTGTATTCAGCATGCGTTGGACTGATATGAGGTCTCCTGGATTTCCAGCTACATAGGAACTAAAATGACCAGCGGACACATACAGCGAGCCGGACAAATGTCAGGTATTCTTTCAGGCTGCTACCACCACTACTGTCTTTGCTTTGCTTATTTTCCCCCATATATAAAGTGCTATGTGTTAGCATTTCAACATCAACACCATATTGACTGGGAGGTATAATAAACCTTATCCAACCATGGTATTTGCTGGAAGGGGGCGACTTCCAGCTCCTGTGGTTCCAATCACAAATTGTTCACAACATGTGCGAAATCTTATTTCACATAGTGGAGGGGTAATATTCATGTTGAATCATAGGGAAGAGGATTAGGACCATACAAAAAAAAAAAAAAAAAAAAAAATCATGTTCTGAGATTAATTTCCGAATTCTGAGGAAAAAAAGGAAAAATTCAAACATTAAAGTCTGAATTCTGTGAACAAATGCAAAGTTATGACTTTGTCAGCATTCTGAAATTGAAAAAAAAAAAAAAAAAAAATCAGTTGTTTTTATTCTTGGACTTTTGAGATTTTCAGTTTTTCCCCTCAAATATGTCTTTCATCTCACAATACTTACATTTTCCTTCAAAATTATAAACTTAATCTTTTTTTTTTTTCTAATTTCGGTGTGGCCCTAATGCTTGTATATGGAATCACCTGGAATCAACTGCGTCTATGACCAACCAACCCTCAGACCAAAGTCAAGCTTTCTGCAAAAAGGCAGAAAATGAATCACTGGGCAAACCTTCTTACAGCACTGTATCTCTGCTGCAACAAATTGAGTCATTCAGCACAAAACAAAGGCTACATTTTCTAGCTGTTAGCAATGCAAAATTTTTTTTGCTGTGTGTTCATGGACAGCACACCGCATTTGACTAGACACCTGTTATACCATGTGTGAACAGAAACACTAAACTGGCATATGGGGCGCAACATACCCATAATCTTCACAGGAGTCAAAGACTATCTCTGGCCAGCATGTTCATGTATAGACTCTATACAGGGAGATGTTCCTACAAGAATATGTGAGACCACCTCCAGGGGGCGATGTAGAGTTGCAAAACCGGGCAAAAACAGAGTCAAATGAACAGCAGTCAATGGGACTTCTCCAGACAATCAGCTGTCTCTTTCTCTCTCTCTTTTTTTTTTTTTTAATGTGAGTGGTGGTTAAGAAGATACACATTTCTGTGTGCTTAGAGGAATGAAAGAAATGAAAAAAAAAAAGGGTTTTCCCCCTGCCTATGAAAGTGAATATTCACATAGTGTCAATGCTAGTGGAAATCTTCTGATTTTAAATACTGGGCCATGTAAAAAAAAAAAAAAAAAAAATCACACTAATGGTATGTAGTAGTTACTTCTAAATATTTGGAATAAAATGTAGTGATCATTTTGCAGCACTTAGTCTCATTGACTGCCATATATTCTACTGTTAAACAAATGCTCAGCACTGCCCCTGATGGCCAAAAGTCTGTACTGTACTCTGTTTTTCTGCCTCACAGCAGTCAGTGGCTGTGGTTGCCCTTTATCTATTGTTGCTGACCCTCGAGCCTGACTTTTGCTTTCCCCTGCTGAGTATCACACTTCACTGTATGGAACTAAATGGTATGTCAGCTGTTCTTCCCGTACCTTTGAAAAAAAAAAAAAAAAGAAGAAGAAAAACGAAAACAATTAACCAGCAACTTTGATGAAAACGGACTGACATTCCAAAAATTACAATTCTATTCTAACAACAATGGAGCTTAGTCAATATCATGTTCAAATAGGGCCAGAGACATAAGTTATATTGACCAGAGAATCCCAAGATAAGAGTATAAATTAAATAAATGATGAAGTCAGACAGAGGAAGGGAAGGAGCCATATAGAAATTTAGTTAGACTATTGTAATGTAGTACAGTATATTACAGAGCTGATGCCATCAAGACCAGCGGTAAGTTTAAACCTCCTCAGCCTGCGACCTAAACTGAATCCAGGCTCATTAAACACACGGCACTACCAATTTCACCACAAACCATAACCAGTGATCATACATCTAGTGATCTATTCGCTGGTTTATTTACAGCATTTCATAGATTGTCCTGGACGTTTGGTACCGAGTTTTGCCTCTTAAAGTTAACCTGAGTCTTTCATGGAGACACCAGCAGAACTGTACTCCTCTCTCTCCATCTGTCCTCTGCTTCCTTTGCATTAGGAAGCTTCAATAGTGCTTAAAGAGAAATAGAGTAGCTACCTTGCTTTTTCTTGCTGTTGCTATCAGTGTCAATCATTTTCCCTCCTTTGCCTATATCTATTTATCAGTATTTGTCGCTTTTACCCATTGCTGTCCATTTCCCTCCCTGTTTTTCTGTGAAAGCTGGAGGCCAGTTTTTGGCACTACATGGACAAACACCAGAGGGACAAATTGACAACAGCACACCACACATATACAGAGAAAGACTGAGGGGGTTGGGGGGGGGTCTAGTCCACAAATCCAACTGGTGCTAAATTCCCAATACAGACACAAGATGTAAGCCGGACTGTGTGCAGACGGGGACCCGAGACACATTGAATACAGGTATAAACACATGCAATAAGAGCTGGGAATTTGTATTGGATTTTCTTAAGATTTCCAATTCCAATCCCTCTTGGGAGTTTGTGCAGTTCAAATGAGTTTAGCACGGGGAACAGAGGCAAAATGAGGGGTCGGGGTGCAAGGGGTGTGGATCTGGATGGAGGTGGAGGGTCATGGGGTTTAAATATTATGGGTCTTAGATGCTAAGCCAGGGCTCCAGGTTGACTACGCTGCAGCCAGGCAGCCACTGTTCAAGTCAAACTCACCGTGGGTTCACACTGCAGGCAGCACCACCAACAAATCACCAGATGATGAGCGGTACCAAGTTTTTGCGACAACCAAAACCAAAAACCACAGATTTCAATTGACACTACATGATTAGCGCTTGCTCACTGGCTGTTTTTGCTTGTTCAAGAAGTCTGAGCCGCAGCACCACTCACCACCCCACAGCAACCCATCAACCAAGCTCACAGTGTGAACACACAGTAAGTTAGCAACTGAGTAACTTTTGGATTTTAGGATGGAGGCCAGTAGGATAGGGTTATTTGGCACTAGCCCTGACACAGGGAAGTGAGGTCTGGATGCTGGCTGCAGTCAAGACCACTTGGAATGAAAACACAAAACAAAAGTCGATAAGAACACAAGACTAGGGGAAAAAAATGGAATAATATTAGTCTTTTGCAGTGCTTGCTTGGTCAAATATGGTACTATGGACAAGGAGAGGGGACGGGTCTAAGTGCTGCTGCTCAAGAAGTACCCTGATGAGGCTCCTGATTGGTTAAGAGCCGGGTTAGGTCGAGACTAAATGCTATCGGAGGGGAGGTTCTCCATGGTAGGTGCTGACTGGAATAGGAAATGAAGGGCGAAGAGGCGGGGCTTAAGTGAAGACCAGATGCTGCTGGTCCAGCAAGCTTCTGGTGAAGTTGTTGATTGGGCCAATGGCGCTGAGTGACATGGCGTTGTCCCGCCCCCACAGCAGATTCGGGCCAAACACCACAGCCAGATTGCTGTTGGTCATCTTGTTCACTTCACTGTTTGAGGACACCTAAAACACACACACAGGTTACTGTTCTACTGTCAGCTTATAGGATATGTGTGTGTGTGTGTGTGTTCATGTGATACATGCTTGTTGCAGTAGTTGTGTGTGAGCTGCACCTGTGCCAGGAAGGTTATGAGGTATCGTAGTGAGGTGTAGTTTTCCTCTGGCAGTGACTCCAACAGTGTCTTCATAGCAGTCACCTGGCTGTCACTGGACACAGCTGGAGCACATCAAACACACACAGTTTGTGTAGACATTATGGTGTGTGTTAGAGCTTAATTACATCTCCCTCAAATTACAATGCAGACAGATGAGGAGAAGAAAGTGAATTTCATTTGTAACCTCATTAAGTGTACAGTATTCACATCATGTGTGCTCCACAGCTGCACCTGTATCTCCTGGTTTCAACATGTGGAGGCAGTCGGAGCAGCAGTAACTACTAGTGGTAAGAATAGCAACGTACAGCTGAAGTTGACTATGTCGTTGTAGAGCTGGAAGGTGAGCAGAGGCTCGGGTAGTTCCCTCAAGAATGTCTTCAGAATCACAGCAGCCAAGTGGACGTCTTCCATCTCAGTGAAGTTTACTGTCTCACCTACAACACACACACACACGCACACACTCAGCATCAGAGGAAAAATCATTTGTACAATAAAATTTATTTTAACCAATGGTTCTTGCTCCATTGCAGCTCTACTGCCCTCTGTTGTTTGCACATGTACAACCGGTTCCTACGGTGGCCGAGAACCGCCATCGCTGCAAATAAAAAAAACGCTGCAAATAAAAAAAAAACGCTGCAAATAAAAAAAAAACGCTGCAAATAAAAAAGGAAAACGCTGCAAATAAAAAAGAAAAACGCTGCGTTGCAAATAAAAAAGGAAAACGCTGCGTTGCAAATAAAAAAAAAGCAACGGCGATTTTACATTTTAGAACGCCCCTCAGCCGTTGTAAAATCACTGTAAGCCACGGCTTTTCAGGGCTTATTGCTTAAATATAACAAATACAAAAAATCTGCCATGAAAAATCCATTTTGGCTTTTTTGTTTGCATCGTTGCTTTTTTTTATTTGCAACGCAGCGTTTTCCTTTTTTATTTGCAGCGTTTTTTTTATTTGCAACGCAGCGTTTTCCTTTTTTATTTGCAGCGTTTTTTTTATTTGCAGCGATCGTTGCTTTTTTTATTTGCAATGCAGCGTCTTTCTTTTTTATTTGCAGCGTTTTTTTTATTTGCAGCGTTTTTTTTATTTGCAGCGATCGTTGCTTTTTTTATTTGCAATGCAGCGTCTTTCTTTTTTATTTGCAGCGTTTTTTTTATTTGCATCGTTTTTTAATTTGCAGCGATGGCGGTTCTCGGCCACCGTAAGTTCCACTGCTTCTTGTTCAAGTCAAATCATCAAAGTCATGCAAGTTATACAAGGTGACATTTTAAATTGTAAAGGACTGTACCAGTCATTCTGCATGTTTAGCCTAATATCTACAAAACCTTTCTGGCCCTCACCAGTATGTACATACCTGCATCAGACTCATCCACCAGCTAACCGGCAGATAGGGAGCTGTAACACCACTGTTTGAGGTATGTGTGGTGCATGATTTATTTCTCTGTTACCCGTCTCGCTATAATGCTTACACTAATTCCACCTAATTGTAAAAAGCAGGTACACGTAGCCCCAGACTGATTGATTTTTTTTTTTTTTTTACATTTTACGGTGGTCTGCCACTGTTTTGCCTTACTGTGTTCAGCTTTTGGTATTGTTTTGTCTTACTACCGTTTTGCCTTGGCTCTATTTTGCCTCCGCTTTGTTTTGCCTCTACTGTTTGCTTGTATTGTCTTGTCCATAGTTAACTTACAGATCGGCTTATGGCTGAATACGCCGAAACACGGGAATATGCCAAGTAACATGTAAACGGAATATTCCAGTTGCCGAAGCGCAATTACCTTAACCGGAATATTCACCCGAAGCGGAATATGGTGTGCATGTAAACGTAGTCATTTAGTTTGCTGAGCACCTGCATGCAGAGGCAATACTGTGGGGGATTTGGCTGCGTTTGAGTGTGTGTGTGTGTGTGTGTGTGTGTGTGTGTGTTTCTCATGTTGATAGCCAGTATTAGCTAATATGCCATGATGTCTTTGGCTCTGACAGAGTTTTTCTTATGTCCTGGAGGCACCTCTTTCTCCTCAGTGGCTTAGACTTTCAACAAGGAGTTACATAAAACTCCAAAGCGGGAGATTTTTTGCCTTGTAGGCTATGCAGCTCATCACACACCAACTTTTTTCCCAAAATGAAAGAAAAAAGTAAGTACGGAGAGAATGGCTTGGCTCATACAAAGTATATGGTTTGTCTTCCCCCAGTGTGGGGTGTGTGCCTCTTTATTTGAGATGAAAATTATGACAAGCCCCTCATTTGAAGACAAGTTGGCATGCTGTTCCTACCAGAGTTGTATCTGAGCTGGACTTCTTTCACCAGAGTGACATTAGCAGAACGTCTGAAGATCCCTTCTATATCCAAACCTGACACACACACACACACACACACACACACACACACACACAAAATAAATTAAAAAAGTGTGAAATTTTGACCTACACGTATGTACTCTGAGGAACTATATCTCAGAAAATATTCATAGTATGGATATACAGTTGCATGGCTTCACTGAATATGCAAAAGATATTGTAGAAAAAAATATGCTGATTCTGAGGGTGCCAGATGATATTTTTTCTGAATTGGTTGATTTTGAATGGAATGACCCTACTATTAATATTACATGCATAGCTGTGTAAATTCCGATCCAAATTTGGCATCAGAATCAGTGGAGGGAACGCTCTTCCCATAGACATAGTCACTGATCAATTGCAAAATACAGACAGAATCTAATCAACCAAACTGGATCTCCTGTCATACTGGAGACAGATGACTGACAAGACCAGATTTGATTTGGAATAAAAGGACATTATCAGACTGACAGTCCTTGTGTCTTACATTATTAAGATCATTTTCTAGTGAGTCTGGTACAAATGGCTGATGAGTGATGCTTCAGCAGAAATTTGTCCCACCGTTTTGGAAGCCAGGGGACTGAAAATACAACTGAAAGTCAAACCACAACAAACATTTGTTGTGCATCTTTCAAAACAATTGTTAAGCTTGGCATCGCTGCTCATAATTACGTTTTTTTCCCCGTCTGTATCTACTTCATTCATTTTGAAGCACGTGAAGCTCTCGTTCTTGCAACAGGGAAGGAGTTAAGGGACCAACCTTAGTTCATGTATTACACTCACATGGAGCAGCCAATATACCACTGTATGGGTAAGATTCTGAACTATTACTTTAATAGTATGTATTATACTAATTCATTACTTATTAATACTGACCTCGCTCTGAGAGGAAGCTAATGGTGTCTCTCATCACCACAGGAACTGGATCACCATCTGGACTCTTCTGTCTCAGCCTGACACGCACACACACACACACACACACAGGTCAAGAGGAGTCTAATTGTTAGAGAAGCAAGCTAGGAACAAAGGTTCTAAAACTAAAAAACTAAAACAGATTATCCATACATTCCTGGTAGATCCTTAGACCAAATATGATGTAATCCAGCTGGTTAATCTGGGAAATCCATATCTGGCTAACTCAGATCTTCTCATGAAGTTGGCAGACTGATTTGTTAAACTTGGATATAATTATGTTGGACAGGTGCATGCTCTTATTTTGAAATATAGGGAAAATAAGTAGATAGTGGAGACAAGGATGAGCATACATCTGATTGGCTGTTCATTAAAATGAGAGATCAACTGCAGCAGAAACCTGCAGATAAAATAAATGCGTAGGTGGGCAATAGCTCCACGTATAGCCCACACTGCACCACAAATAATCCAAATTTCAAAAATGTTTCCCTCTGCTTGCATGATTAACCTATTTCAATTGTATGACTAAGTTTTCACTAAACTGAATTAAGTCATTTTTAGTTCAATGAATAATTATTTATAAATTTAGGTTCTGGCGTTTTTATTTCTGTGTAACACATGAATCTCTATCAAGGTAAAATGACTCTACCTTATGTGGTTTCTCATATGCCATCAGACATTTCAATACTGAATTTCATTTGATCAGTTTCTGACTAACTGATACAACAAAAAATTACAGTTGGTTCTATTTTTAGAACTTTATTGAATCTATGGGTTATTTTGAATACAACCAATGTCATCTTTCTGAAAAGGCTACTTGGGAGTCTCAGTGTTTATTTTTGGTGCATGTGTGTGCATAAACGTATCTTTCAGTCAATAAAGGATCTTGGTGTTTTCTAAAAACGTATCTGTTCATAGAAACACTTATCTAGTGGCTCATCTATGAGAAAAGGCCATGTCTGGAAATGAGTTCATGAGTCAGACTAAATGTGAAACAGAAAACAGCTATGTTGGCAGATGGAGTCATATGAGCTGCACAGCTCCAGAGCTGGGGCAAGTTCTCATTTTGTCACTTTTGAGATGATGCTGCAGCCTACTGTCATTCCATGTAATGTATGTTACATTATTAGCATGGAGCTAACTACCAATCAACACAGTGTGCACTAAAGTGTTAGCATTGGGCATAATGACACTCAACATTATGTATGCTTACGTGTGATCACAGATCTTACACACTCAAGTTGAGCTGAAGTGTTAGCATGGAACATGAGCTCCTAGACAGGCACAGATGACTTTGCTGTCTGTTTTCATTATTTAACAGAGAAAATAGTCAATGGGACAATTTACCAAGAAGTTTGTCTAGTCTTATAAGTGCCAGCATTTTTATTTGCTCTGGTAGGCTGGTAGACTGACAGTCACTTACACCGTGAGTGGAACACCGAAGACCTGGTTGGGGAGAGGGGGGCTACGAGGAGGAGACATGGGGGGCTGGGCTGATGGTTTCAGAGAGGCTCTCAACTTATTGTCATACCTGGACACAGAGACAAAGTTAGACGTATTGTAACAGCATCATCCACTTCAGTACAGCATTTCTATCATGATACATTTATTACTCGGCTACAAACTGCCCATGTACCATAAGTTCACAAGGTTGATGCTAACTGGCTGGGACTGCTGAGCAATCAATCTTGAATTTGATGAGACTGAATTAGGTCACCTCTAAGGGGGGAGTTCAGTCACTGCAGCAGCAAATAATATACCTACAGTTTGAAAAATGATAATACATGTGGAGTGAATAATACTAAATGTCAGTCCTTACTCTCTGACGCGGGCAGGAATGACAAGCTGCTCACACTTGACAACGTCTTCCAGCTCGCTGAGATAACTCACGTAGTTGATCTTCCTGCCAAATTTAAAACTGCACACACATACACAAACAATCTGGTTTAAGTCATTCTGTTCTCAAACGTCAACAAACACCACAAGTTTATTATATTTACTGCATTCACATAGTGCTGCATTCACAGTCATTGTTTTTCAGTGTGAGAATGATGGTCAGCTCTGACAATGCTGATTTAAATCACCACCAGCAGGCACTTTTTAAAAAAAATTTCAAATGTAGTCTATTTTGAAATGATATAGATTTTGTATATGGAAATTATCTTGGCAAGGATTGGATCTTGTGGTCGGCTGTTGAACACAGCATCTTTTTCCCCACATTAAGAACATAACAGTACATTCCTTTGGTCAAAGTTCATGGTGTTGCTCATAAGGTGCTTATACTGAAACTGGCCTGTTACCACAGCTAGCACTTCTCATTAAACACACAGGAAAACTGCTTGCTTTTAAAGCTTTGGGTTGCTTGTGGCTAATGGTGCCTATGGACTGATGTCAAAGATTAAGATTTTTGCCACATTTGTTGAAAAAGATGGACTAAAATTTAAAATGAGAGAAGAAAACAGCCACTGATGCACTCTCTGTACATACACATGTGATCAGCAGAAGACAAAAAAACAGGAAAAAATATGGAGCGGAGACAGCAGTACATGATTTGCCTGAATCACATTTTAAGGCAGGAAAATCAGGAATTCTGGATAAAACAAGAAGAATTAAAACCACTACTTTATTATAGAGTTATGGAGCCATCAGATTTCATTTCCTCTTCAAAACTACAGGACGCCAAATCAGATATCATCTATTAGCAGGTTTTTACACTGTGGTCCATCTACTGCCCAACCTTTTGGCTGATACTTGTACTTTAAGTTTTACATTTTAAATGTAGTTTAAGGTTGTCTTACCACACATTAACTGAGTCAGCAGTGGTCATTGCTTTGAAACAGGAATGCCGACAATGCAAATATGCCATTTATTGCTGAACAGAAGGATTTTTTTGTCACAATGTCAGCATGTGCTGAAGAGAAATTTGACTACAGAGCAAATATTCATGGATTTCTCATGTTCACCAGTGACCCCCATGCTACAAAGTTCTCAGCGAAATTTCTCACATCCCCAAAGACAGAATGTGGATACAAATTGGATTCTGTTCTATGTAATTTAGCATCCAGACAATCAATCAAACCAGTTTAAATAAGGAAATCATTAGTTTGACAGCAATTTGAGGTGGAAAAAGTCCTCACTAATAGGCATGTAAGCTAATCTGTGCACAAGATTTGAAAGAAAGAAACTTTTATGAATAACTATGAGGGATGTAATTTTCACTCATGAAACACTGATCCAAAACTGTATGTGATGCAGTTATGCTGTTGTATTATACAGTATAGTTTTATAGAAAGTAATGCTTTTCAAATCATTCTAAAAATTAAACACCACCACTGTATTGATGCTGGATTGGAGTAACAGGACCCTGCAACATGTATTAATAATGCTAATACTGTGAATAACCTGATGAGTGGTTTGAAGAGGATCAGCAGAGTCTTGATGAACATGGTAGGATGGACAATGTACAGAGCCTTGATATTCTTCTTGTACCTGAAAAGAGACACAAATCTCTAAAACACTGAAAAAACATATGACACAACCCCAAAGTACAGATGTTCAGTTCAGTATACAAAGTATTTGTAGCATCTTGCTCATATGTGGTTTCATGTGGTTTTCCAACTCTAGAGCAGCCTTACATCATTCCTGCTGGAATCTTTATGCAGCCTTTTGCTGCATCTGCCCTTTTTCACAGGAAAAATCCTGCGTGCAACAGTTTCTTTAACACTGTAAACACAGCTATTAAGGATGAATCGTACTGGTTTTCTTTCCATGGAAAAGTTGGCACCATCTCAGTCTACAGATGCTCAATTAGTCAGACAGCTTTTTCTTTCCATTTTGACCTTCTGTCCATAACAAAACAGTGTTTCAGGATACATACATGTGTTAGGGCTGCTCGATTATGACAAAAATCTTAATCCAGAAAGTGATTAACACTCTAACATGTGGAAGATGCTCTAAATACTTATTCAAGGTTGCCAAAAATGTTAGTTCACTTACTTTCTGTCAAACTCCCTGTATGCATCTCGTAGCCAGCTGAGAGATGGTTTGTTGTCACTGGTCAGCCCGTGATGGAAATAGATGAGAGTGTAGTCACTTTCAACATACTGATCCAGAGTTCCTTTAAGATACCTGCAAGACAACACAAAAACAGCTAACAGTGTGTGTATAGTGTGTGTACATTAACCTCTATATACTTGTCCAAAGCTGACATGCTTCAGTGTTTAAATACCAAAGAATATAAACTTGTGGTTCTCAACTGCTCTGATGTAAGAGTCCACTCTTGCCTATAGTCAGAGTCAAGGTGAACACACAGGCTAACTGAGGAGCCATTTGATTTTATTGTGCAAAATAAAAAGTGCGCCACAATGCACACTGTTTTGATGTAATGCTGAAACATCTTTGTTTCTCAGTCATTCAGGTTACCCGCATAGAGTTGAACTGAGCTCAACTAGACGTGTTTGTCGAGTGTCAAAGATGTTTCTCTTCTCATCCAAGAAGCTTTGTCAGTTCTTCTTCTGTTCCTGACGTGAAAGATCTCTGAGATGTCTTCTTGGAACAGTCTTCTTCAAAACATCTTTTCCGAAAACTAATCCTTTGAAATGCCTTCTTTGAAACATCTTCATTTCCAGAATGGAAGTTGAACTGAAAAAGCTTGTTGAATGAGAAGTAAACGTTGTTGAGAATCTACAAACAAGTCCAGTTGCCCTTGATTCAACTCTTGTTGAAACACTAAATAAACAAGGAAGTGCAATGAGGGCTGAAAACCCAATGCAATAAAAAAGAAAACTATAGATTATTTCAGGCCCCCAAAACTGATATTCTGAAAGACACAACAGAATATTTAGCTGATGAAAAGGATGGGATGCGTTTTCTTGAATTATAGAGAGGCCATGGCTTGTGATGTCAGGCCTAAGATGTCATTCTTAAAACACACAAATAGAGTATAAAGTGGTGAGTGCCTGAAAGACCTTATAGTGATATGAAGCATTAATTATAGGCACGACAGTCTCAACCTGTGTCACAATACAAGAAAACAAAATTGTTACTGTGCTGTACTAGACTTTAAATAAAAGAGAGGCTACACAATTCAAAATGTGTCACATGGCATTTGTATTATACACAGTTTATTGAGTTGTACCTGATATAGCTCTGAAAGCAGAACATTTGGAGGGCCTAGTCATGAGTTAAGCTGACGTGCCAGATGGTTTGTTACACAGCACCATCTGAGAAGTCGTTATAGGAAACTGTTTGGAAAAGGGAAGGAACTTTGCAGGTGACTGGAGGAACCAAGAGTCTTTCATTGGCTAACTTCATCAAATCAGATCAGCAAACCAAACAACAACAACAAGCTGCAGTCTGAGGAACTTTGACAACTAGCAAACAAGTCAGTGTAGCTGCCCAGGAACTCAATGAAGAATTCCTCCACAATTCTGATATAACTGATGCTGTAGCAGCATCTATGCTAACCCCGCTAACCTCTTGAGAAGCCACCATTGTTGTCGCCTCACAGCATTGTCATACTTAAACCACGCCTGTAGCTGCCAGTTGATTGCTGATTGGTCTGAACCACTGTGGTTCGGCCATAAGTGCATCATTGAAGCCTCAAAAGATGGATTCTCATGAGATCGTGATCTTGCGAATGGGGTTGTGGAACACAACTTAAGCAAACACAGCAGTTACAGATACTGTGGGAAAACAGATAATAATAACTGATTAATTAAAAATTGGTATTGGTTGATCATCAAAACCAAACCAAACCAAACAAAACAAAAAAAGTTATTGCATCAGCCCAGAAAAATCCAGATGAGCGTATCCCTCATTTTATTCATTTTATTTAAAGTTTTATGAAGTGGAACTGATCAGAATAAACCTTTTTCAGAGCAGTCATTTTTGCATAAAATAGCAGGATAAACATGTTAAAATATAAAATGACGTTAACTAAGGTTCTGTTTCACTGAGGTCTAACAGAGCCGGGGCTCTGTAATTGTCCTTGCCGGCTCACTGGACAGACTCTGCTTCACTTCCATAGAATGGAGCCTTAATCAATGGTATTAGTTACACCTGGGTTAACCTTGATATTTCATATCAAAGTAGCTGCTGTGAAAAAGGCCTGTTGACCCACAGTCCACTTTTGGACCCACCAGATGAGAACACCTGGTAAAATACATGCATGATGAAATGCCTTTGGAAAATGCAGTGGAAAAAAAAAATATTTGAAATGGCTTTTGTGTTGCCTCACAATACTTATTGACACACCAAACAACAGCCATTTCCCTCTGCCTAGTTTTTTAAAAAGCCAGTCCTGTTGCCCAGTGCTGGGTTAGTGGAGTACATAGACATGCTCAACGTAAACATGGAGCTATTCTTTGAAGCTGACTTTGACATAGGTCAGACATACAAAGATACTGGGTCAGCACTTGGCTGATGAGTTGCCAGCACTAGGCAAGATTAACACTTACATCAGCAGCTTGTGGTGGTCCAGCTCATGGTGTGGGGGCATCCTGCAGGCATTGAACACTATCACCTTTCTGCCAAAGTTATCATCACCTAAACAAATATTGACAAAGAAAGATGGGCATTAAACATTTTAAACTGATGGAGCCCTATAGATTTGCATTTTTCTTTCTTTCTTTTTTTTTTTTTTTTTTTTTTTAAACAGGTGAGGTTATGACCAATGCCATGCTAATAGCTTTATCCTAATTAACATTCCCCTGAGACTCTGAGACCAGCCTTCAGGGCCAACACAGGTCATGGAATAATTTTTGTCCCATGGCTTCACTAACTATTCTGGGTACTGCCTCATGGATTAACATACAGGATATAAATAGCTACAGAATAGAACAGCATAGAATAGAACTTTAGTGTCCACATGAAGTGAAAAAAACCTTCCTTCCCTTCCCATAAACACTCAGGCTAAGTTGCACCAACAAGGATTAATTTTTAAACCAGATTAAACGTTGGTTTGCCACACTTTGAAACTTGTTTAAAATGAAGACAGATTCCATTTAAATTTCTGTTTAATTTTCACTCCTAGATTAAACCTTTATTGAATTTAATCCTGTTGCACCAAAACTTGAAACTCCAATTTGAACAAAGTTCTGGTATTCATTTCAATCTTAAACGTGGTTAATATTTAACCATTTAAAAACTAACTAAATTCACTTGAATTCTTAAAAAAGGCAAAAATTACTGGAATTTACCACAAAAAGTACAAAAAGAAAAGAAAAACAAGAAAAGAGCTATATGATTTACCAGATTATCAGAACGTTGTCGGAAAATTAGTAAACACTTAGTGATTCTGGAGCAATGTCACATTTCTCGTGTTTAAATCCTCATGAAAAGACATTTAAACTACTTCAATTAGTTTTTAATTGAGCAACAGAACTCTGCTTAATTTTAAATGTGATTTACGTGTTTCGACCCTGGTTCTGCTAAACTCTGATCAGAACTAATAAAACTGCAACCCAGCTTTAGTGTCTCAAACTCATCAAAGTTACCCCAAAATCTACTGTCTGACAACAGGACATTTGTAACAAGGCTTTTGATTGGACTGACCTGCCACTTCGATGATCTGGTGCCTGGCAATGTCATAGAAGGGATGGTCCCAGGACAGATGGGGAGAGCCGGCACCTAAACGCTGTGAGATGTCCGTCTCTGAAACACACACACACACAGACACACACACACACAGGCCAATTGCGCATCCATTTGTCAAGCAAATTTCATGCAAACTTTTGAAATGACAGCAAAAATGATATGAAAATGCACTTGGTAATGTTTTAAAATAGAGCTTCTTGTGTCTCAACATTATATTGTATCAATTTATTGCCTTAACCAGCTTAACATTAGTTGAAACTCTTTATTTTTGATGATGAGACTATGTAGTACCGCACTCACTCACAAAGCCTCAAAGTCTCATCTCCCTTCTGCTTCATACAATGAGTCAGTTCAAGTCTTTTTCATATCTTGAACTGATACATACAATGGACCAAATCATGCAAAGCCTATCGAGAGAGAGCGTAACCTGCCATTGGCTGCTGTGAGACAGAAAAAAAGAGTGCAGTACAGCGTTTTGTCCATTGGGGGCACTGCTGAGCAGCTTCTAAACAGTAGAATACATAGCAATCAAAGTGGCTTATGCGAGTGAGAGCGAGAGCAAGAATTATTACCTGACTTGCTGATGGTAGACACATCAGGAGGCCATTGCTGGTCGTCTATTGGTGACAGTTTGAGGTGATCTAACTGGGGGGTTGGGTCTTCGCCCAAATCGACTAACAGTTCTGATGACGACATCACGCACGCTGCACAGTGACGCTACAGAGGCTCACACGCACACACACCAGCACACACAAAGGTCTCCGCAGAGTAGCAGCCAGAGTCCTGCAGGAGACAAACAGTTCAGGTTAACTTGTCTGCAGCATTTCACTGGTTACATGACCAAAGTCAAAGACAGTGCCAATATTGTCCATATTTCATGATGGAAGCATCTGAACGTGAGACACTTAAAAAAACACACACACACACACACACACACACACACACACACACACACACACACACACACACACACACACACACACACACACACACACACACACACACACACACACAGTCATCTGGTTGTCAAGCAAAAACAAAACAACAAAAAAAAACATTTAATTGAATATTTTTAATAATTATAAATGTAGTTTTCTTGTAACGCTATATGCAAAAGCAATTTGTCATTTTTTATTTTTTTTGTGCTTTTTTTATGGTTTGTTTTTTAACTAATGTCTAGTAATGGTTTTTTTGCATATCACCTTACACCTTACCCCAACAGGGGATAAACTGTTCAGAGAGGAGTGCAATGAAATGACCAGTTGTCTTTCAAACTGGAAAAAAACAAAGTAGAAGTTTAAAAAAAAAAAAAAAAAAAATCCCACCACCAAACCACTATCTTGAATGACTGTCAAAATGTCAAAAAGCAAACAAGCATAAATAATTGGATGTAAGCTTCTAATGTAATTAGGCAGCTGAAACGATGCTTAACCAATCACCAATGACCTATTTAGAACATCTACTGGCCTGTTATAATTACTGTGAAGAATTCTAATCCAACTGCTGGCATTTGAAAATGTTTCATCTCTATTGAGGCTACTTGCTCCTGCTTGTAGTATTTTTTCCCTTGAATTTTTTAATATAATGCACTCCCTCATTTGCCGTTCTCAAATGTGCAATAATTTTGAGAATTCCAAACGACTTTGTTTGATCTGATTATTCATGAAGCAGAGATTTTTTTTGTTGTTGTTTTTGTTAAATGCTGTCTGCATATGCCAAGCCCTTCTGTGACCAGTGTGACACTGTTGCCTTTCTGCTGTAAAACATTCTGGAGGACAGCTAGAGTAGTACCTCTGCCTCACCCTCGCCTCATGCTGCAGCATCAAATGGAGCAGAAAAAAACAGTTGAAAACATGACTCACAGAGACCAAGGGAACCATGGAGGTTAAATTCCTTCATTTTGCAGATGATTTGGTTCTGCTGTCAACAGTTTCAGGAGTCTAAACATCCTTCAAAAATCATTTCGTCATAAGCTCTATTATTACCGTCAGAGTAAGAGAGAGAGACAGAATACAATAAAAAAAAAAAAAAAAGGTCCAAATTTCTAAAGCAGGACTGTACACGTAGTGACACAAGTCTTTATCATGTTAAAAAATATATTTTTTCATAGACTCCCTAGTATGGGTGTAACAAATAAATAATGCAATATACAGTAATATTTCCTGTTGTGAGATGTCATTGATGTGTATGGAACTTTTGTCATGTAGGCTACATGTTGCACTCGCTGGGTATAATAACACACTGAAAAACATGACTGATTCCTGATTACCAATATTACCTTTTTTTTCTAATTTTACCTTTTCCATGTTCTTCTTTTTCAGTTACAGATATTATGACGATCACTGTTGATACATCTTACAAAATATGACGTATCAAAGAATCAGCTGTATTGTGATACTATTGCTATTGTAGGTGAAATATCATGATATTATCATATTGTGACATAACCAGTCACTTCATGGAAGTCACCCTGGGAGGTCATGAAAAATGAGCATGAAAACCTTTGAAAACAACTTGTCTAGATAATCATTTAAAATGGCTGAAATGGTACCCTCTATCAAGGCAACAATGTAAGCAAACATACAGTGTATGTTTGCTTCTTTAAATTTCTTTTTCACTTGCTTCTTTTGCTAATTACCTATCTTTGCGCACAGACAAAAAAATATATATTTCTCAAGGTTTACCATTTGAATATGACAATGAAATGCATACAAGGTTGATGAATGAATGAACACTGGCTACTCAAAAAGTGTCCCAAAATGTGCTGCAGCGGCATGACAAACAATGACAACAAAAAGAAAAATATTTCATGTCACTCCTAAAACTACAACTGAAATGCTTTCTATTGCCCTCCTCAGTGCTTAAAAATGAATTTGATATCAATGACGGCTGCAAAGGCACAGCTTCATAAACATTACTTAGCCTCTTCTGGTGTTTGTTCAGCTGATTAGGATTCACATGGAATAGACGGCACCTTGTCTCCATTTGAGGAGTTTTCTCCGCCCTTGCCACTGGGTAATAAGCGGCCCACCAGCACATCTAAATAGAGAGCTCCTAACTCAGCAACATGGTGTTAATGTCACTTGGCCTATCAAAACAAAGCTGGAACTGAGAAGCATCACCTGTAGTCAACTGTTAATGCCTGAAGTGTTGCTCTTTCACTGCAAAAGGGTGCTGTTTTGCAAGTAATGAAAAATATTAGGAAGAGCACATTGATAATGTAATTGTAATGATCATGTGATGGACCAGACTTTATTGGTCACAAGGCCACATCTCGCCCCTGCCCCGTATGTGGTGAATACTTGATCAAGACACTCACTCATCAGTGTAAAAATAATTCTGTGCTCTGTCACACCCTGATAGGAGCTGCCTGATGAATTTGCAAACACACCCTTCATTAAATGTAATATGAGATCATCTGTATTAGTGTGACACTATTGGTGACAAATTTTTGCCAAGATACTAACAGCTGGAATGAGTGTTCTGTAATAGCACTAAGGTGTTTTCAATTGTCTGCAGAATTGAACAAACAAAAACAGAATGATGTTTCACCTTCCACAAGATGTAATTTTGAAAAACCTCCCACTACAAAATTTCAGTATACTTGATACTTGAGCAATGTGCTAGTTTGTGCTGCTTAAGTACTTTAGCTCCTCTAATATAACATACCAAACTTGACCCATCTCGGGCTACATGCTGTAGTTGATACAACTTACTTCCTGTGATTACAGCATTGTGTTGTTTTCTGACTGTCGTTTGTTCAGATATAAGATTAATATATTTATTGAGAGAAATGATGCCACTTGCTTTGAAACATTTGCCAAATGGTTATACAACAATAAAGCTTGTTCAAATAGAGAGAGACAAAGTCTGATGGAGGCAAGAGAGAGAAGCCAACATTAATAGCACCAGGATGCAACCTCAAGGTCAGTGCATATTTATGAGGTTAATTAGCTCAATGGACGCATGCGGTGCTCTCTCACAGACACACTTACACAGAGAAACAACAGTGTGTAAACACAGAAAAATTCCACAGAGACACACATCCAATAGTACTCCTATCAGGATCCTACTGGTCATGTTAAAATGGAACTGTAGGAAACTCAAAACAGAGCAGTGCTGCTGCTTTTAGGAAACCTAATGTGGACTACATTATGACGGTGATGGAGTACTGGTGTGAAGAAAGTCTTAGGTCTATGAAAGTTCATTTTCATATCGTAGTGGAATGAATGGAAACCAATGACTGGATAAAATGGAGGAAAAAGGATATGACAGCTTTAAAATACAACTGCTTGCTTTGGGAAAAGGTCTGCAGATACAAAATGTAGATACTGCTCTCAACATGGAAATCACTGGTATGGTCCTTTAATCTGGACAAATAAAGTGAGCTATAGTACCTTAATAAAGGAGGACAGGGAACTCTTCTCTGCTGCAGCCCTACTTTGTGGTGTGGGCTGTAATGATGGGTGTATTTCACATACAAATACTGCCTAGAGCGATTCCAAGAATGGTGCCTGAAAGAGGAAATGTAGAGTACAGCGAGTTGGCAGTATAATGTAATTGCCTCAAATTAATGAGTGCCTCCCTGCTCTCTCTTGCCTGTCACACATTAACTTTCTCTACCTTCTCTCCTCTCACACTTCCTCTACCACACTCTCTCTTTCTTGTTTACCACCACCACTATCTTTCTGTCCTCTCCCCACTGCGTGATGTTATGCTGGGTGACAGCATGTTGCTTTAAATAAATATCGCTACTAACCAACAGACATGGTCAGCCTACTGCTTCTGCCTGACCAAACGCACACAGATATTGGGAAACAACTGTTAGCAAGAAGTCTGCCATAAACAGCATCAGGGATGTCCCTTTTCCAGACTTTGGATGCTGTTCCACAATCCCCACTATTTTCTAATGACACATTCTTATTTTCATTCCTTAATTTCTGATCTCACTGCAGTGTTGCTCAGCAGTTAGCCAATTTTAGTGAACATGGATGTAAAGCATATTGCTAGGCCAGCAAAACAATACATTTATAGACAGAATTATTTATGGCCTTTTATGGCCAGATTATAGCCATGATGTGGCATCATGGTTGACATAAAAGGTAGTTGGCAAAGTCTAGGTAAAAGTCTAGTGGCAAAGTCTAGCTGAACGATTTATCGTTTGGTCGAAATTGCGATTTCAGACAATGCAATCATGTGATCGCAAAAGCTGCCTTTTTTTTTTGCAGCGCTCCTGACTGACCCAGGATCTGTTGTGTCAACTAGTTTACACATACATGCCGTCTCCCTACCATCCTGCCGTCATGCCCTGTCAAGCTCACCAATCGGAAGCGGCATGCTACGCGTGGACAGGTCATGCTAACCTATCAGAAGCGGCCATTGTCCAGGTGACAGCATACACACTCAGTAACAACAAGCTGGTGTCCCTAAATAACGTGTTTTGAAATAGCTTCAGCTGAACCAGAAGCAGAGTTAGGGGATTTAGGCTAATCCCCCAAAAAGCAGCACGTCGGTCACAAGGGAGTATTTCAGGTTTGAGACTGCAGACGTGCACCAGAAACAGGTAGGCCTACTGTGCAAAGCCTGTCGAGCAAAAGTTGCAACATCCAGCGGCAACACAACCAACTTATACCGGCACTTGAAAAATCACCACAGACATTTACATGACGAGTGCATGACAAAAATGTCCGGAGTCGAAAAGTCGAGTGGAAGTAATGCTCAAGTCCACTGTAGCAAACAGACTACAATTACAGCATCGTTTGCTGTGTAACTCCGTATGAAAAGAGCAGCTGCACACACCAGGTGATAACGACTGCCATAACACACTACATTGCAAAAGGCATTTCAAAACCTTTTGTTTTTCTTATTACTTATTTAACATCATTTTTTTTTTTTAAACTTAACACAATTAAGGATTTTTTTACACTATTTTTTTTTTTTTTTAATTAAGACAGTCAAAGATGGCTCTTTTAGTTTTTCAGTTGTAATAACTGCTGCTGGTCAAGGACTTTAAAGAATGTACATGCATGTTTCTTGGCAATGAATACATGCTGGAAGCAATTCTTACCTTTTAGTATTCATCCTTGCATTAGAGTAAATAGCATTTAATGTTTTGATGGTATTTGGTGTAATTTTCTGTCATGTTTTAAATCTGTTACTGTACATAGTGTATATTGCACTGAAGCTTGATTTGAAGAAATATCGCGACTAAAACTGAAATCACAATATCTGCCAAAAAAAAATCGGAATTAGATCTTTTCCTAAAATCGTTCAGCCCTTGTTTTACAGATGATCTTGTGATGTCAGACCTGACTATGTTTGATCTCTTGTTCAGCCTGCAGGCAAATCTGATTTGTTTTTCAAAACCAAGTAATCATTCACTTCAATAAACTAGGTAAAATTTGCACCTTCAGGCATTATTAAAGCTCATTCATGCTTCTTGCAGTGTGTGTGATCTACAAGGCATCAGTGGCAATATTACATAAATGTGGCATGTGCAACACTGTGGGAAGAGGCTGCAAAGGGTCTTAGCACAGAGTCACAGTGCAAGGAGGTCTTCAGTAGAATGGACACACTGCAAGAATATGTGAGGCCAGTTCCAGGAGGTCACATAGCACATTAAACAGAGGGCTTAATAGAGTAAAATGAGGAGCAATCAAATGGACACTCTCAGTATTATTTATTTATTTTTTTGCACTGTGCATTGGTGAAAATGACCAGACACTGGTTAAGAAGATACACATTTCTATGTGATTAGGTGAATGATATCTGGAACGATTTAGCGGGGAAAAAAAAAAAACACAGCTCGTCAACAGCACATAGCCTCAATGCTAGTGGAAACAGTCTAAACTGACATCATTTTACAACAATTAATTTTATGTCAGCTTAATTCTGTCTTCATTATAAATATCGGGGCCATGGAACAATGGCAGTAATAGTTCAGTTACTGGTAAATATTTGGAATCCAAAGCAGTGATGCTTCTACAGCATTTAGCCCCATTGACCACCATATATTCTACTGTTTAGCAGGTGCTCAGTGCTGCCCCCGGTGAACAAAAGACTGTACCGCACTCTGTTTCTCTGTTACAACACAACAGTTGTGGTTCAGCTGGTTCACTCTTTTTAGGTTAGGTTAGGTCAGGTTAGGTTAGATAACACTGCAATGACTGGCTGGATTGCTACTTTAAAAGAAACTTGGGAACGGGAAGTGAACAGTACTGCATCACTGTGACACAGACTCCAAAGCTGCTTTAACCACAAGAACCATGAATTGACTGATGTCCACAGAGCTCCACTTGCAACCAGCTCTACATTTTATTCATTTCTAGTGCTTCAGGCAGCCAGCTCATTTGTCACATACAAATGTGGCTTAAATCATATTTGTAAAAATATGTTTCCATTGTTTTTTTTTTGTTTTTTTTTTTTTTGCTGTTTCAAATCTGATTTTGCCAAAAATCTGATTTGGGCTAGCAGTCTGAACAAGGCTTTGGTGTGCTGCTGTAATGTGAGAAAGAAAGAAAAGAAAATGCTCCAAGTGCTATTGCGTGGTGTTAGTACTTAGGTAGAGTGTGTTCTCCAATCCAACTGCTTGTGTAGTGAACGTTTCTTAAACCCAAATGGCTGTCAAGTGTGTGTGATTCTCAAATCCTACTGGTTGTTAAACATATATTTCGTAACTGTGACTGCCAGTCTTTCAGTGTGTGACATCCAATCTTCTCACAGTCTCATCACTGCGTATGCCAGGCTTAGCCCATCTGTGTTATAAGTAGGGACTTTAATGAAAAGACTGTGTTCTATTTTAAAAACCATTACAATGCATTTCATTAACAATCAAACTATCTAGGTCAGGGGTTTTCAGATTTTTTTAAGTTCTGGATCCCCAAATTGACTTTCTATAAGGTGAGAACCTCCATTTGAAGTGATTTTGCCTTTTAGGCGAGTATTTTGGTTTGTGTGATGTATTCAATGCTCAGGAAAGGCATCTTTCTTCTGCCTGCCTTTTGGGGTGAAATCTGCCCAGGACAAATTTCAAAGGAATCTTGATGAGGGTCTGCATGGAGTCACAGCCATAGTCGATGACATTCTCATATATGGCAAGCGTAAGGAAGAGATATATGCCATTTTGTTCTGATGCAAGCCTTTCCACCATTATGTGTATGGTCACTATAACACTGTGGAAAATGACCACAAGCCACTTGAGTCTAAAATGCAAAAACCCCTTGCAACAGCCCCTCCCAAATTGCAGAGGATGACACTACAACTTTGGAGATATGATTTCACCACTATCTTCAAATCAGGCAAGGACATTCCTGTTGCAGAGACCCTCTGCAGGAAGTCACTTTCTTGACCAGGATGACAGCCCCAGCAAAGGCATACACATGCAAGTGCATACTGTCTACAGCAGCTTACCTGTCAGTGACACAAAGCTGAAAAAAAAAAAAATCAGAACAGAAACTGCCAAAGATACACAAGTCATGATGCTAAAAAGGACAATCATGGAAGGATAGCCTGAGGAGAGAAGGTATTGCTCTCAGATCATATCAGAATATAGGAATCATCATAACAAACTTTCACACATAAACAACATCATAATCAAAGGTGAAAAAATTGTCATCCATGCCCCAGTACGCACAGAGATGCTATTCTGGATCCACGCAGGCCACATGGGCACAGAAACGTGCAAGCAGAGAGCCCATGACATCTTACTCTGGGCCAGGATGAACAAACAAATCAGGGAAATGGTTGGAATGTGCCCCATTAGTTTACATTTGAGTACAGATCTTCCAACACTCAAGAGTCCACAATAATGCTGCGTTCCAGGCCACCCGTAACTGGTAATTTACCGGTTAAAAGTGGGCAGGGCTATAGCCAAACCTGTGAATTCACACCTGTGAACTCGATTGTGCTCAACGTACTCCGACTTTCTTGTTCGAATGGAGACCAACTGAAGACGGTTGTATTTATCGGTTATGCCTGGAACGGTTTGAAGTCGTAACTCGTGACTTTGAAGTCGTGATTCACAGGTTCACAGGTCCGCTGGAACGCAGCATAAGCCACAAGATCCTAGAATTGTTACCACTGACCTGTTCACCTGAAAAAATGAGAGCTATGTGCTAACAGTGGACTATTACAGCCGGTATTTTGAACTTGACAAATTGCACAGCAAGGCAGCCTCTGCTGTGATACATAAACTGAAAGCAGCCTTCGCCAGACAGGGCATACCAGAAACTCTCATATCTAATAATGGCCCTAAGTACAAGTGTCAGGAGTTCGAAAACTTTGCCAGCACATGAGAGTTCACTCATGCAACTACCAGCCCACATTATCCACAAAGCAACGGCCTTGCAGAGGAGACAGCACATATATAGCCAAGTCACTTATGGAAAAGGCCAAAGCTGATAAGGACCCCTACTTGAGTCTCCTTGAGTATTGTAACACCCCTGTTAACAGCTTCAGATCAACAGCCCAGCTGCTTATGAACTGTCACTTATGCTCAATCCTGCCCAACACACCCCAGCAGCTCCAACCCAAGGTAGTCAGTCACAGAGATGCTCATGACAGTAGCGTCCAACGACAGCAACACCAAAAAAGAAATTATGACACCTCAGCCATGTCACCACTGCATGAAGGACAGAGCATCCACTTTCAGGAACACAGTCACTAGAAACCAGCAGTTGTCATCCAACAGGCTGATACGGACAGATTATACCAGATATGTACATCTGACAGCCAGGAGTGCAGACTGTTACACTGTTCTAGTTTTGTTGCAAGTCATTTCCTTGCAACCAAACAAACACCCAATCGTCACACTGATGACAACTCTGATTGTGACAGACAGCATACACCACAACGCACCACACCACATATCTCACAGACAGCATGTAAGACAAACCTCCACGCTACCCCTTACCAGACAAGATACTGATGGAAAGTCAAACCCAGAAGTGTTCTGGACTTATAAGAGAATGTAAAAGGGTGTAGGCGGATCACTGTCCTTGAAAGAAGAAAAGTATGTGCATTGTTAGAGGGGCTGAAAATTTTGTTTTGTCATGAGCAGGCAAGCAGTAACCTAACAGAATTTTTTTGACTTTGAGTTAGCTGTGAGTAGAACTTTAATCGATTCTTTCATTGAACAACAAAAAAACATGAATGTTGAAAAAAATTAACATATTCTCTATGCTCCCCCACCACAAAGCAAAAATAAAAATAAAAATAAAATAAAAGCATTTTGTTTCAAGCTTCTCGAGCCTCTGGTTTCATTTTTCCTCCATACTTTCCAGCTGATGCTGGATAAATGAATAGAAATAGGCTAGATGAATATATGAACACTCCTCAATCAGCATGCTAAACCAAACTGTAACCTACATTCTTGTATGAATGTAGGTTAGAAAACTGTAAGAAAACTGGCTAGCAGAAGGCAGAGGAAACAGCATCACTGCTGAACTAGCTAGCACCATGATAGATAGCCTCTTAAATAGCTACAGTATCACGATATTTTGATTTATTGTTGCCAGTTACACTTTAACCCAGTAAAATCATAAAAACATACTTGATTGGATATAGTTTGTGGGCTCAAATGTAGCAGTGTGGCTTGAAGAGTCCTGCTGCAGTGTGCAGGATTCTAGAAAAGATCTGTGCATGTGATAGAGGAATGCACAGTGCAGGGTAGAAATTTAGCTGAATTTGCATTAAATCTGGTTGTTTTAACCAAGATTATGCTGCAAGATGTTTTTTTAAACTATATTTAAGTTCCCTGTTATAGGCTAACCTGCAGCTGTGCAAATTTCCAATTTATGCCTGTTCATTCCCATATATTCCCATTAATTCCCATGGAAAGTTTCCAACTTTAAAAATTCCTAGAATTTTGCACCCTAATTGTTGGTTAGTTACCTTGTGATGTATATGCTTATATACTTCAGTACAAAAAGCTAAGCGGAAAGAAAATGGCAGTGGTTATGTTTCAGTATTGCACTAGTGCTGAATTTTGGCTGATAGTACGTGATTACAAATTTGTTATGGTTAATGGCACTACACTAACCTACCGAGAGTCAAAGTAGCGTACATTTTATTTTTCATAAAGGAAGGGGGATGTAATATTCTCACAGAATATGTTGGTAGAACTATTGCATGTAGTATTACAAATGCAATATATCAAGAGACACCCTACTGATTGCTGTAAGATGCTCTATATCGACTACGTTTACATGCACACCATATTCCAATTCGGGTCAAGATTCCGGTTAAGGTAATTGCGCTGCGGCAATTGGAATATTCCGTTTACATGTTACTTGGCATATTCCCGCGTTTTTCGGCGTATTCCACTCTCTTACGTAATGCGACACTCAGCCGCGGGGGACAGCAGTACGCCTACAGGTGTCTGGTCTGCCGGAAATACAGAAAAAGAAGAAGATGCTGTCGCTATTTCTGTTTTCTCCCATTGATATACTCCATGATATTTAAGTCTTTCATTAGCTGAAGGCAGACTGCAGTCTCCTGGCTCTTGCTGCTTTTCGCCATGTCATTCTCCCTGCTTGCAGTAACCATAGCAACAAAGACGCCCCAGGATTGCTTGTGAATCGAGCATGCGCAGACGTGACTGAATATTCCGGTTTGGGGCATTTTCCAATTAAGGTGTTTACATGGCACAATATTCCGGTTGGAACAGGCATATGCCAGGGGTCTTATTCGGAATTCTCTCCAACCAGAAGATGACCTTAATCGGGTTCGGTACGTGTTTACATGACTCGTGCGCAACCGGAATATTGCGGATATTCTGAATAATACAGGAATATGGCTTGCATGTAAACGTGCTCATTGTCTTGCCTGAGCAGACTTGATTGTCATTGGTTCATGACACGTGCTTGTTGTGGTCAGCGCAGCCCCAGTGCACACAGTGTGATTATGTGTGAGAGAGAAAATCGGCTTGGAATAAAAAATCTCAAATGAAATGTTACAAAACGGTATGACAGCTCAATTCAAAATATCAATTTGGATGTGTGATGAAATCAGAGATGGAGAGCATGTGTGTGAGAGTGTCAGTCACTCAGTGAGGCAGAGGAGAGAGAGAAAAAAATTAAATGCAATTAAAAAAAACAGCTACTTTTGCAGTTTTCACTTGCTCCCACAATTTCACTGCAGAAAAAAGGGCAAAAAACATTGCAAGACATATCGCAACTTTTCAGAGAAACCGTGAAAAAAAAATCTGGAATTTTAGGGACACAAAAATCCTGGAGGGGCAGGCAAATAGGAGGAGAGCACAGGGATGACATACTCAGTCAGCCAGAGAGAAACCAAGATGTTATTCACTGACTCAGCTAGCTAACTGTCAAGAACAGTCACCCATCTATCTAGTCGGTCAACACACCAGCTAGCGAAGCCACCTTCAGTATTTGCTCTAGGATTATTTGTATAGCAGTGGCGCAGTGCAGCATCTGCCATTCTGCCCAACCCTGACTGACCCCAACACCTGTTTCTAGGTGTGTGTGTTTGAGCCTTGTTAATAAAACGCTGTACTTTTGGTAGCAGCGCAGCACTGCTACTGTGCCAGTACAATGTGGGAAACAGTTTACAGAGCAATCCAGTGCAGCAGCCTACCCCTTCCTCCTCCCTATCAGAGCAGAACAGCACACAGAGAAGAAAAGAAGCTTAGTGTTTTTTTTTCCTCCAGGGGTTTGGGCACTGGTCCCTCTGAAAACTACACTGCAGAAAACCCTGAAAATAATTCTAATCCTGTTATGACAGAGCTATACAAGCAGGAGCGAAGACTGGCTGTTGACAATGCACAATATGATAATTACTATCTAGAACAGCATTCTGTTATGTACATTGTCCTCCACACGATTATCTTCATGGCATTTCTGCTCTGCTTCTGGATGCTGTAGGGTTCAAACTGAAGGTCACAAGTCCACATTATGTGCCTCGGCCCTGAGCACTGAGCCACCGCGACACATTGGATATAATACGCTGCATTGTCAATATCTTTACGTGTGACAGCCTTCTAAAGATAGCTCACTTTTGATACATGCGTGTGTGAAGCGTTTGCTGTTAAAGGTCAACCAAGTCTTATGAATTCTGAATAAACACAGCAACTGTGCACATGATCAACTGATGAATGATGCCCCCCCTCCCCCCAGGCCTGGCAGTAACAAGTATTTCACCTTGTTTGGACCTGTGACTGTAGCGCCACCTTTGGGCCAATCGATGTAAATTCTGAAAATGCTGCAGTGGTGAGATGCATCAATCACCTAAGTGTGATCAAAAGCCAATCTCTGTTGACTGAAACCTTGTGTGTGACTCACATGCAGAAGGTGACCAAATGAAAGAATAAGAAATTGTCTTAAAAAGTCAGACAGGTCTTTACAGCTCCAACACAGGTTCCACCACTGTGTACATATTTAGGCCTGCAAAAGCCAACCTTACTGTTCTCTCCTTAATACATTTAGTCAATATGCTCAGGCACTGAAGCTGAACTATTCATTAATAAATAATTCACCAGTATGGTTTACAATAAGCTGAGCTGAGGCCGTATGCTGTCATGAAAATTGCTGATGTGCCGTGAAGAGGACAACCTAAGCTGAGCTATGTCTCAGGCCCTTTAAATCACAAGAAAACTAGCTTGCTTCCATTAGCACAACCACTGTGCATTAAGTTGAAAGAACTTTATGGGAATAACATCCAAATATAATATTTTATTGTTGTAAGAGCGGCTCACTGGAAGCCGATTTTATCATCTGGACCTGTTTTCCACGAAAGTGCCTTAATATATGTTTTACAACGTATGTCTTTTTCCTAGAAAGCAAAGCCATATTAATCTGTTAGATTTTTGAATGGAGTTCGGCGTGACTTTACCCACACAAGAAGGAGCATCACGGTTTTTGGCTAACAAGTGGATAGCTATGATTAAAAACTAGCTAATTTTACGTTTAGTTAAGCAAGAGCAACAAGTGGGCGACTTGCGACTTTAAAGTTATCTGCTAAACTGAATAAAACGTTTAGTTAACGTTAGGCTAGTTAGGAAATTGAAAGAGGCCACCTTGACTGACAAACTGTTGCAAAGCTAAAAGACGTTAGCACGCTATTTCACTCAACGCAATATGCTCTACTGGGCGTTATATTTGCATACAGTTCTCGGCGCTGGTCATAAATATGATTTACACCTGTCTTTACCTTTCTGCGTTGAAATTCACCCTTGAATCGTATCGCCGCAGTATCCTATATCTAACTAATCAATGTTAGCAGCGCAAATTAGCTTCATGGCACTGTGCGGGAAAAGTGCATATTGTGGCTCGACCGCCGCACTTCCCTATTGACTGTGAGGTATGTATTATAGCACTGAAGATAACGCATAGTATAGTGATAATGGTTATTTACCGTAGTGATAGAGCTTTGAAACCAGCCGAGGATGTTTAGGGTGGCTGTGGCCGTCGTTGACTCGATCCGTGTTGTTGACACCAACAATCTGCGTCAAACGCCTTTTCCGGTTACTCTTTTCAAAGTAAAAGCATGCGTTCATGCCGCGTGCAAGCGTCCGTGAAAATAGGGATAGCCTAACTTTGTGAGAGTTTTTGAGGCGAGTAACCAACTGTGAAGATATGTAATATTAGCAGTTTTATGAAAGTGTATGGTGAATCGATTTTTTTCTCTCAGATTTATGAGGAGACCAGGTCCAGTAAACAAGAGGCTTATATTTACTTGCTGACGATTGGTTTAAATATTATAGCAATATTATGGCCTATTATAAAGTCAACGGGTACCTGTGATTATCTGCCTTGTTCTCCTTTACGGTGTATCATCATCACAATCATAATTATGATGATGATCATCATTATTATCACAATAATAACAATAATAGTTGTTATTGTTCTATCTATCTATCTATCTATCTATCTATCTATCTATCTATCTAGACTGATAGATTATGGGACTTCTTTGGACTACGAAATAGGAATACAAAAAACTACACTGACGGCATGTCACGAAGGACAATTTCAACGCGGAAGTGCAAAAGCTAAATGAGCTAAGGAAGTTACACCAAAAGTTTTCCTGTTTCTGGTTCTGTTTGGTTGTGGGTCTGTTCAAAACACAACGGAGAAACCGTACTATAAGCAAGGAAAGGGGTCGGTAAACACAAACAAAGCTAATCTCTGGTTCGTTTATATTTGCAACCGCTAAAAGTAATTTTTCCTGGAAAGTCGAGGGCTGCGACGACTGACACGGCAGAGGTTTGAAAGTGTCGGTCGGGTATCTTCGTCAGAGGACTCGCAGCACTCAGCAAGTGATTTTTGTGGACAGAAATGAATGTCAGTTCAAGTGAAGACGGTGGGACAAGCGGGCAACGGTTTAGCTACCGGAACGGCCCCAAACCCTGGTCGGTGGTCGCACTATCAGTCCTGGGCTCGGCATGCGCCGTATCCGCCGCCGGCGCTGTGTGCGCCTTCATCTACCCCGTCCTGAGAGGTGTGTGTCGGCCTGCTGGAGTGCTGTGCAAGCTGCTCCGAGCGAATTCACCAAGTAGATTTTTAAACCAAACCGAGGAAACAGAAAATAATGTATAAATAACCATCACTGGATAACAAATAACAGCTGCGTAGAGCATAGTAACACAAGGTGTAATGGTATATCTCCGCTGAAGAAAGTAAAAAATTTAAGAAATTATCATTAGACTGTGCCGGGGAATTTAAATCTGTTTAATGTTCTGGACCCCCAGTTTGACTTTCAATAGGCCACGGGCCCCCATCGATGGGCTTTAAATGTATCACTGTAATCATTATAAATAGTTTTCTTGTATTTTATTTATTTTGAGTTTGCCCATTCAAACGACATAGGCCTATTAAAATAAACAATATGGTGTACGTCACATGAATAAGAGAAAGAAACATAAACAGTGGTTTGAGAAAAGCTGAAAGACATGATGTGAATATATAATATTGATTTATAATGAAGTTATTGTTGTGGTCTTCCAGAACTGCGGACTGAGACAGTGAGAGGAGAGGATGGCACTGAAGTCAGGATACTGGGTGAGCATAATAATCAATGAATTGTGTCTCTCGTTTCACACCATATCTATACCTACCATGGCATGTTAGGCCATTGTAGGGAGAAAAACAATGATGGAGCCAGCAGAAGAGGGGTAATATTCACAGAGGAAAAAACCCAGGTTTTCCTAAATTAAAGTTGCAAATTTATGAGAATGAAGAAATGAGTAAAAAAAAAAAAAAAAAAACTCAAACATTCTCAGATTATAAAGTCACAAATTTCCAACCAAAAAACCTGAATATTCTCTGAGATTAAAGTGGTAAATGTGAGAAAAAACTCACAAATTTCTGAGAAAAAATGAGACAATTCTGAGGTTTTAAAGTTGTTTTTCTTCTACTGTGGGATTCAGTCTGAAGGAAGTCCTGGTGATCTGAAAGATAAGAAAGATAAGTAGAAGAGAAACAATTTTTCTGTTTTTTTTTTTTCTCTGATATCACCCCCCTCCCCCCTTCCCTTTTATCCAGCCACTGGTTTCTGTTCTTTCCACTACAATATGAAAATGAACTTTCAGAGTCTTCAAACTTTCTTCACACTAGTATTCCATCACTGTAATAAAGTCCTCCACATTAGTTTTCCTAAAGGCAGCAACACTGTTTTATCTGTTAATCATATCTGTTCGTCTCAGGTTTAAAAGGTTGAAGAAGTATGACAAGGATTGAAATGTTTGTGTTTTAGGTTTCTGGAGTATCTTGGTGTTGTCAGTGTTAGCTGGGTGGCTCTGCTGGGCTTTTTCATGGACTCTCACCTACCTGGACTCATACAAACCCAGCGGGGGGGTCGCAACCCCCCTGGCACTCTCCCACCTCAGGTAACACACATGCATGCTAACTGGCAGCAACTACTCAGTGGTGTGGTTTTTTTAATCAGTTCATCATTTACTCCATAAAATACGATGGTGTATTCAGATCATTTTAGGAGGGAAATTATTAATTATGGAGCTGGGAGAGGAGGGATATTCCAAGAAAAAAAACTAAAAAAAAAAAAAAAAGAATACTTTCTCTTACAATTATCTTTCCAAATCTTTCTTATCGTTCTTCTGAATTGGCCAACAATGTCTCTTCAAAATCCACATGCTGAAGAGAATATTATGATTCTGGGCTCAAATCACCAGGATTTCCTTCTTATTAAATCTCACAGTAGAGGAGAAATGATTTTTTTTCCAGTTTTTTTCTCCTTAATTTCTGAGTTATTTTTTTCCTAAAGTTGTGAAATGTGTGAGTTTTTTTTTCTCATGCAACTTTAATCTCAGAATTGCTGAGTGTTTTCTCAAAAGTTTTTGAGTTAAAAAAAATTACCACTGTAATCTCAGAATTTCAGGTTTTTTCTCATAAATTTCTGACTTTAATTTCTGAATTTTTTTTCTCACAAATTTGTGACTATAATCTCCAAATTTTTGAGATTTTTTCTCATAAATTTGTGACTTTAACCTCAAAAATATTACCCCCCCCCCCAGTTCTGTAATCTTATTTTTCTTTTTTTTTTGTTGTTGTTTCTCCCTACAATGGCCCTAATATTGTAATAAAGTGTCAATATTTGGAAAAGTTATATGGGAAGTTCACAGAGCTCAACTGTAATGTTCTGTGATTGTGTTTAATAACTGATTATGATAAGGAAATCATGTCTCTTTACGTGTGTGTGTTTGTGTGTGATTTTTTTGCTTGTTGGTGCAGGCAGGTGCCAGACCAGGGTTTCCACATGGACTACAGTGTTGCTGTCCTGAATGGCATCATGGCCATGCTTACCGTCATCTGGACCCTCAGTTGACACAGACACACACACACACCCTCCCCGGCTTGGTATTTCTCCCTACATTAGCACTGACACACTGTCTTACTTTATGTCCCAACGCTGTACAATCAGTCTCAACTTGCATGAAAACCAGCAATAAACAGCCACTTTGTACATGTATGTAGTGTGGGAAATATTTTTATTGATCTATATAGCGATTCAGATAATACTCACAATATGCATGTAATCATTTATTAAGAGTTATTATTATTTTTTGTTAAGAGTGTCAATCATAGACATCATTATGCTATTCAGAGAGTTTGCTGTGACTCAGACTTTGAATGGACATAAATCAGCTCAGTTTACTGTACCCATTAAGGTGATATAATAAATCCATTCACTGCATCAGATTTTGAGTTTGAGCTATTTTATTCTTATTGGACAAGATAAGTATAGAGAAGAACCAAGTATTAGGTTTTTTCAACCACAGTAGCCTCTTTCTTTCTTTCTTTCTTTCTTTCTTTTTTTGTCTTCATCCAGCTGTGGTAGAAGTGGGTTTGTGGAGTTATTGTCCCTGGGAAGAATATTTTCATTAAAAAAAGAAAAAGGCTCTGACCTGGGAACCAGTGTTACTGAGTCAGAACAGAACTGCTAGGAGATGTGAGTCAGATTCAGAATCAGGGGCGCTGTAGCAGCCGTAATGGGGGAAGGGGGGATTCAAGGGCTTCCTCCCCCAGGATACAATTATACTGCACACTCTCTACAGGCCTACAATGATATATTCTAATCTGCTGGCTGTTATCTACAGTGTCATGTCTCCCCTCACTCCTCCCCTAGTGAATTCTTCTCTCCTTTCTCTCCTCCCCCCACCCCTCATGGCCTCTGTCCTCTGCTTTCAAAATTCTAATTCAAAAGTGCTTTATTGGCATGACAAATAGGAATCACAGCATGTAATGACTACAGTGTACAGTATGTAGTTACATATCCACATGGAACATCACATGTATGTTATGTTGCACAAACATGCAAACATGAAGGACAAAAAAAAAAAAAAAAAAAATCAGTACCTATACCAAATATATAATAATAACAAAAAATATATAATGATAGCACCCATATACAACAAAGCAGAACATATACATATACAGAATCTAGCATCACACATAGAGGTAGCTAAAAAAAAAAAAAAAAAAAAAAAAAAAAAAAAACAGTAATGATTACAATGTATGTGATGTCCTGTATGTCATCACAAACCTGCAATCACACACAGGACAAGAAATCTGCACATACACAGCTGGGGGACCTGACCTGTCACCTCTTTCATCATTGCTTCAAGGCCATACACAATGTCTGTGGTCCTGTCCACGTTTCTCTGAAGTAGAAAGTTGATAGTAGTTGCAGTTGTGGCTTTGCGGATTGCAGTCAGTCAACTGATATGTTATTAGGTAGCCTCATTTTTAAACTGGTAATATCCAAACTCACTGGTTTAAATAACAATTTTATAGTATTTCCCGTGTTTGCTGAGCAAGAGTTTTGTCCAAAAGGAATTAAAGGCAGGTCAGTTATAGACCCCTATCCCAAATACAGGCCGGATTTAATGACTGAAGCAAATAAAAGTCCGGGTTTTTAATTGAAGTTTTATGTTATTTACTGTGTCATACAGCTTGTAAACAGCCAGAGCCGAAGGAGCTACTGTTCTGTTGAAACCTGCAATAACAGACATATAGCTCTCTCTTTCACTTTACAACTAATGTTTGCATTTAATGCGCAACTAAGGGAGAGCAGAGAAAACGGCTTTCATCGTATCCAAATTGCCGCACATTTCAGCACCATGGACAGCGAAGAGCTCTGATTATCATTTGTCGTTTGTTGAAACCGCAGAAAATAAAGATTAAAAAAAAAAAAAACTAAAGTAAAATTCTAAAATAAAGTTTTAATGAAAACAGGCCCGACCACACCGGCTGATTTCTATCTTCAGTAACAAGTTTGGATAAATTGGGGGGAAGAACGCTTCCAGTCACGGACATCAGTTGTAGGCCACAGGCTGCTGGGCTCTTACCTAAGGCAGCTGGGCAACACACAGTCGAAAATCACAGGGGAACGAACAAGTTCAGCCACTGACACTCATATTCACTGACGGGCAATCGGGACATGTCAGAGGTCTACTTTCTTCTCATAGAAACCTGATATAAAAACCTGATTCCCAAGGTCTGCAAGCTACCATACCGTGGCATACCTAAATGACGCCTATGGGTGAGGTAGATGAAAATAGTTTGTGATGGCACAATCACAGTCTGGAAGAGATGACACACAACAGCACACTGGAGTCACTGAGGACACATCAACTGTTGATGTGTAGTTAATGGAGAGCAAGTATAAGTCATAATAATAACCACAAGGTGGCAGGCTATACATTCATTTGGGATGTTTTTCAACTCTGGAAATTCATTTCTTCAAGCCAGTGTTTGGATCAACTATGAAAAATATACTGCAGTCTGCCAGCTAAATGTATCTGACAGATTCTCACATTTCTTGCTCTCTTTCTTCCAATTATTGAAAATGATTTCATTAAAATCATCATCACCATCACGTCCAAGGGGTTTTCAAACGTCTTCATGTCCTGGACCTCCATGTTAACTTTCATCGAGCTGCGGACCCCCATTTGAAGTGTTTTTGCTCTATAGGGAGCCTTATCTCGAGACATAGTATGGTTTGTGTTCATTATTAATGAATGCTTGTGAACGGCACCTGAATGCAGCATGTATTGTTGTGTTTTTTCTTTTAAAATTCATTTTCTATTTTTTTTTATCAGCTGTTAATTATTCTTTTTTTAAACTAATGGTTCAGGAACACTGTCAGATCGTGGTGAGATTAAACCAGAAAAACGAAAATAAATAAATAAATAAAGAGGAGAATCCCTCTCACCCTGGCAAATCACAATCGAACAAGCTATTGTTAAAACAGAAAATGTTCCATCATCAGATATTCAAATTCAAAACACCTTTTCAAGCAAATGGTGACGAGTAAACGAACGGACACATTTCAACCCCAAATAACTAAACTGTGTACAGGTGTGATCACTCACAACAACCTCATTTACCAATACTTCTCAGTCTCAATCTGTGAAATGACGCTTCTTCTTTTGTGTTGTTTGGCCATCATTTAATATGACCTTGGACATGGAGATCTTTAGGGTTAATTGTGAGTCTCTCTGACTATTTCGGGGAAAAACAGGAGTGGATATGTCTGTCGAGATTCTCAGGCATCCAGGTCATGATATTCAAGTAAAGTTAAAATCAAGGTCAACTGGACTTGATAGTAGATTCTTGAAGACGTTTCGCTTCTCCTCCAAGAAGCTCCTTCAGTTCTGACTAACTGGCAGGGAATCCCAGGCACCGGAGTCGTTATCAGGACCGTAGATGAGTGGATACGTTCAATTCCACACTGATTTCTCCGCCAAGCAGTGACTCATGATGAGGAACAGGTGGACGTGTCTTTTCCTCCGTACGGAGAAACTCACAACCGTGTGTAGGCATTCATTTAGTGCGGATGCTGCTCCAACTTTGATACATGTGGCCCCTATGACTATTATTATTGTTATTAGTGTGTGTCTCTTTTTGTGCGGTCTGGGGCTGTTCGCCCAGGACGCCCTACATTCTGGCTCCGCCACTTATTCAGTAAAGTAGCTTTAACATCAACTACCGAAAAGGGGTGGGGGTGGGGGGTCTAATAATGTGAGGTTCTTAAATTTGCTTACTGACCTGAGGCATTCCAATCTTACCTGCACACAACAACGCGCTTGATTACGTCACATTATCAGGCTGTGACGTCAGAGTCTGAGGAGTCTGTTTAAAGGGGAGAAGCAGGTCTGTCTGTGTACAAATCTTATTCTTAACATGAAGCAAGTGAAGAAGTGGTTTTCTACCAAATTCCCTTTCCTGAAGAAGGACAATTCAAAGATACCTCTGGATGTGGCCGTGGCAACCACCCCCACCGAGCCGCAGAGGCAGCCCCCTGCCCACCCAGACAGCACCCATCCAGGCCAAGACCGCCTGGGTGCACACACAGCCATGCTGGTCAAGCATGGCCAACAAAAAGCCACAGAGCCCGAGGCCGAGGGCTGCACCCCCCAGCCCCCAGCAAACACATCACCAGCTGGACACAGCAGCGGGTCCGAGCTGTTTCCTTCAGCAATCACAGTTGAGATGATTGATAGTCTCCACACCGATATCAGAGACGGTGACATGAACAGGATCACAGACATTGTGGATAGCCTTGAAGCAATGTTTAAAGAGGAGTCAGGTCGGGTCTCCCAGCTGCAGGCCAGCATCCTCTCTGGAAACACACCACCAGCTGGACACAGTGGAGCCGTGGATGTAGAGACAGAAGCCAGAAATTTGAGGGATATCCATATAAGTGTGTTAGGTTGTTGTCATCATGTATCGAGTGTGTTATCAAAGAATCTGACTGCACCAAACACATTTCGGCTGATGCGGCGCCTGAATGTGATCATACAAACGGTAGCCTTCTGCAGACAACAGCTGGAAGAGGACAAAGTCACATCTGAACGGCCCAGCCTGTGGAAGAGGGTCCGCACAAGGATGTCTAGATGTTGGAGAAATGTCAAAAAATTCCTAACGCTAACATTGGTTTGGCTTTACAAGAACATCACTTTGGTGTATACTTCTACTGTTTTGCTCACGTTTTTAACTAGCGCCTTTCCCGTTCCAGCTGAAGTAGTGGTTGCTGTTTCTTTTGTCATTTTTGTGCTCATTACATTAAATTATGTAATCCAATATCTAAGATCTTAAATAAACCACAGATTTGGAGTTTAAATAAAGGTAATAAATTCTCATTCTGTTTGCCACAGTTGTTGTGATTGTCATACCATTTCCAACTGCACCACTGATAGTTGTTTTCTCTTGAATTCTCTGTGTCAATTCAACAAATGTCTGTCTTTTTATGTTAATATATATAACTATATATAATAACTATGTTGATTAATGACAACATAAAGATATTTCATTACACCTGGCTTAACTCACTTATGTAAATGTAGCTTAACTCTTTCACCCCATGCTGTCATTCTTGTGAAACAGTCCCACTAGTGCCATATCATCTGCATATTTAAATAATTTAAAGGCACTATGATGAAGTGTCATTTCATTTGTATACACAGAAAACAGGACAGGGGAAAGAACACATCCTTGAGGGGCCCCTGTATTGAGCACTATTTCATTAGAGGCCATGTCCCTCGCACACACTCGCTGTGGGCGGTCGGTTAGGAAGTGCTTGATCCAGTGCACCAACCCCCCATCCGCCCCCAAGTCAATAGGACAGTGTCAACATAAATTCAACAAATGTCTTTTTTTTTTTTTTTTTTTTTTTTTTTTTTAACTATGTTGATTAATGACAACATAAAGATATTTCATTACACTGGCTTAACTCACTTATGTAAATATAACTTTAACTCTTACACCCCTGTTACTCAACTGTATTTAGTAAGAGCTAACTATACTTTGTAGTTCCAATTTAACAGACTTAAATAAGTGTGGCATCCACCGCATTTTGTTTTAACTAGCTGGTTGTCATTGTTAAAATGGTACTTTTAAGGGGCCCTACTAAACCCGATTGTCAACAACACATAGTGTAGTTAAGTAAATTCAAATCAAACTACTTTGGTTTTCTTTTCTTTTATTAGTAAGTTCCTTTATTACCGCAATAGGAAAAATACAGAAAATTGCCAGCCTTACCTTTCAGCTGTATAACAACCATCAGCTGAACCATCAGAAATGTTAAAAACCTCAAACCTTGAACTGATTTGACTCTAAATAGCACACTAATAATTCACACTTTAAATGATCTCACAGAACTGTCATGTGAGAAAGTGTTTCTCAACACTGAGAGTCAAATGTAAATGGCTTTAAATATTACACAAAATGTCAATATTTATAGATGCTGATTAAAGTGTGTTTATATGGCTAGATCTTTTGCTTAAGTAAAAAATCATGACTTTTACTTAAGCATGCTAAATATGCTAAATATGTTCCACATTGTGGAATATATTTAGCATGCAAATCTACTTAAAGCAGCAAAAGAACACAGCATTCAAAATGACAAAAACCTTAAATTACTGTCTGTGTGTGTGACAGGCAGGTCTGCCAAGTATGTTCAGATTCAGATTCAGATTCAGATGACTTTATATGTCCTAAAAAAAAAAAAAAAAAAGGCAATTCAGTTTCTCCAGTCTACCGGGGCACAAACACAAACACCAACTTACAACAGCAGCAAACAACAGTGTATCAGAGATAATCAGCCAGCATATGGGCATGAGGTGCACACACAAGGGCTAAGTGCAATTCATGTTCAGTACAGGTTCATGAATTAGTACCATGCATGAAGAAAAAAAAATAAAAATAAAAATAATTAAGAGTCAGACAGCAGCTCTCACAGAAGCTTTGTCACAAGAAAAAGAAACATGAACAAGTCAGGTTATCGTAAACCATACACACATATTCATTTAAAACAAACTTCTGTCGGCATTCAGCAGCTTGATAGCAGAAGGAATGAAGGACTTTGAGTATCTGTTGGTTTTTCTGGGGGGCGCTTTAAAGCATCGACCTGAGGTCATTACAATGAACTCACTGTAGAAAGTTCCCAGCATGAGTTGGTGAGTGGCAGCGGCAGCTCTGAGACATTCTGCCCAATGTAATGCTCCAACAAATGCTTAAATAACAATGACAGTAATTCCTATCAGGGAATAAAATGTGCCAGCAGAAACGTAACACTTTGATTGGCAATTTGTGAAAATGTTGTGTGCCTAGTCCAAAGTCTGTCAGAACAACAGTGAGTTAAATACATGTGTTTTTCTCCTTCTGTCCTGAATTTTTGTTTTTCAGTTATAATGGAAGTCTATGAGGCAGGGGGCTGGCACTCCTGCGACTCTGAAGCTCACAAAACCAGAAGTTTTTAAGCCAGTTGGCTTCTGTGGTGAGATGTTCAGAGGCAGAACAAATTCTCCTACCACTTTACCATCACTTATGGATGTGGAGTGAAAATTATGGGCATGGCAGCAAGTTTAAGAGAAGATCTTTAGATAATTTTACATGTTCGCTCCACTCTAGTGATGATGTCACCCACTCTAACTCTAAACATTCCATGCAATAACACGCATTAACTCAGAGTCGGGTGAAAAACAGCACAACAAAAATGTAAACTGTGTTTTCTACCAAAGGACAAGAGATATCAAGATGTTTACACACATAAACTTCCACTTGCGCTGACCTGTTTTAATATCGAATAGAGATTGTAGAGCAAAGTATGAGGGAGCTGTGAAGATTTGAAAATACATGGGTGTCAGCTGTTTTCCTATTCATTTGTTTTTTTCGCATGACAAAATGACACTAAAAAATGGCTGCTGCCTTTGTGATGACATCACAAAGGCAAGTTTCATGCCATCACAAAGGCTATGTGCATGTTTGTCTGTTTGTTTTACAGTCTGTGATTATATTATCACAGTAGGACATGGGGTATGAAAGATTTAGTTCCAAAACTGTCTGTCACAACACAACACAACACAACACAACAATCTTCCAGAGAGAGGAATGTATTCAGTGTTCAGCAAGACAGACAGAAATGATCAGATACCGACTTTATGAAAAACTCTGAGCTAAGTTAACTAATATTTACATGGCAGCTTTACATGGCACTGTAACAAGTAATTGTAAACTGACACTAGAACCATCCCTAAACTAACACGAGGTTCTCCTTGGTGGAAAGGGGTATAAGTGGGACTCTTTTTGAATAATACTGGGAGTCACCTCTTATTTTGATTTCAAGGTCCGCAGCAAGTCACTCTGGTGTTTTGGAGTAACTTGTCAGTGTCAGTGCAGTCACCCAGCCAAAGCAGCTGCTGCTGCTCACAGCCTTGGTGATACCTGCTGAGTCAGCAGTCCAGCAGAGTCTGGCATCACTGTACAAGCCTGACACCTTCAGTTATCACTGCGTCACAGGGGCATGACAGACACAGGGGCCAGCAGGAGGGCCTGTCCCCCTCACTTTTAGAACCTGTCCCCTCTGTCCCATGCATTTTAATCCACCTGCAAATTGTTGGAGTTCATCCAACTGCGAAATAGTTCAGTATCCCTACTGCATTTTTTTTTCTAATAGTTGTGGAAATTTGAACACAGCTTTTTAGAAGCATTTAACTCTTTGAAAACTGAACAAATTCACTTCCTTTCCTAAAACATAGGAAGAAAGGTGACAAGCAAATTAACAAGGATTTGATCCAAAATTAGAAAATTACTTCAAGAAACTAGTAAAAAGTTACAAGAAGATTATAAAAAAATCACCAAAAAAATCAAATGACAACATTATATATATATATATATGTATATGTGTTGATATAATGACGATGCCCCAGCTGCAGCGTTCAGACACCATTCACAAGCTTTTAACCCTTTGAAAACTGAGCAGGTTCACCAGACTTTTTCCCAAAATCAAAAAAGTTGACGAGCAAATCAACAAGAATTTGACCTTTGAACCTTTAAGTTAAATTAAAATACGAGTGCCCAGCACTACTACAAAATAATCACCTGAATCCTGAACATCCCATCCCTCTCATGCTTGAAATAATAGCTATGCCCCTGCTGCTTGATGTTAAGAAATGAGACTGTAACACTGACAGTTTGCTTAGTTCTTAGACAGTGCCTTGCCTCTTATGCATTTTGTCATGCCATTTGAAATCCTCTTGGTTTTCAGCTCATATTTAATGAGTCATCAAGTTGAGTTTTTGAGGTGAATCTGCCAATGTCTGTGCTGCCAAGTACTCACAGCACCTGCCATCGTTCACAGCCTTGGTGAGAGCTGCTGAGACAGCAGCGTTGCCCACAGTAGTGGATCCCTGTGTAGCTGGTTCTTATCGAGAAACGATCACACGGTGTTGGTGTGACAGCCAGTTCAGTCCAGCTCAGGTCAGACTTGTCCCAGGAAGGCAAATTTGACATGCAGCATGGCTCAGCACTCACAAACCACAGAATCACAGAAAAATGTATCAGAGCAAAATAGCGTATAAAAACAATCAACACATAGGAAACAGTGGAATCAAAGTAAATAAGAGTTAGAACAACTACTACTAATAAAATGTAATTACAGTTTGTAAGTACAAACCCCTACAGGTCTGCATACCTGGTGCAGATGATTCAAATTTCACAGTAACTGAAATATAAATATAAATTCCTTTAATTTCTGATTTACAGGTGATGCTAGTGATCACAGCCTCAGAGTATGTGATGCCTTTGCATATCATGACCATAAAAACACATTTTCACTCACTCACTCAGAGTTAAAGCAAATAAATACACACAGTCTGACTTCTTATTATACATGTATTTACTAATGTAGTTGAAACAGAGTGCATCTGTATTTACTCAAAGCACAGGTCTTTATCAATGACAGTGCCAAGACTCTGCAACTCTGCATAAACTCTATTTATTTCCCTCCATTCACAGTCAGAGAGGGAGAATGAGTTGCTCTTCTAATGCTGATGGGCATCTCATTTATTTTAGAGATGTTCAGCTTCAAAAAATGATTATTCCACCACTGAGCTGATAAATTCCTGCACCTCAAGCCTGCGTGCTGTCTCCCCCTCCTGGAGTAAGGTGACAATGACAGGGTTCTCTGCAAATAAACCTTAATCTTGGTGGTGTGTGCATCATTTCTACCAGCCATCCATGGTTTGGAAACACAATACAGGCTGTAGTGATGCAGCTTGCAGCTTGCTATCTGACACCTGACCTCATCCATATCACAAAAATACTAAGTCTTGAAACATGGAAAGTCAAGTCATGTGTTCCAGGTAACATATGGCGCAGGGAATTTGCCAGGGAATTTGATAAGCTCTCTGGAGAAGTCAGGGAATTTGACAAATAGATCATATCACTGGAATATAGAAGTGTTTAACAGCTTGACGCGGCCATTTTATTGGTTAATTTAATACAACTACAATAGCAACAACAATAACAGTAGCAGTAGGCTAATAGTAATAATAGAAGTAGGAGTAGTAAGAGTACTAATATCATTATTAGAATTACTTGTATTTTTATTATTATAAATAACAATAAGCAGTATTGTAAGCAGTAATTCATCCTATTCATCCTAATTCCCAAACCCACCCACCGTATTCATGATAGGTGCATTGAGTTCTAAAATGTGTACCCTTTCCCACAGCTATCACTTTATCAGCAATCTGTCCCGCTGATGAAGTGGTATAAAAGGACAGGAGAAGGAGAGGACAGGTACACAGCAACCTGCAGAGGTTCAGAACGTAAGTGAAAATTAAGGGCCTTTAATCATATTTCCTTTTTTGAACATTGCTGTAGCACTACCAGAAATGCTGTAATTACAAAGGGGAAAAATTTGCTAAATGTCATCTGCAAATCCTCTAAAATCTTTTTCACAACCTTATTTTTTTCTCCATTAACTGTTGTCTCCAATAGCTGCTTTTGTGATCAGACTCACTATTTCTGTACCCACCCATTTGTGTGTATTTACCCTGCAGACGTCAGAGGGAAATAAGAAAATGAAGGTCTTTGCTTTCGCTCTTCTGCTCCTGGTGGCCGTCACCTATGGTGAGTATTGCGTCATTAAAGGAATACATTGCGGGATACTGTCCAACTTAAGTGACAAGAGCATAGACACTAAAATCATCCACGTGTAGATCCAGCAGATCGCTGGCTTCATTTGTCAAGGTGTACGTTAAATTGTGGAGCCAGCTGTACTGCACAAAAAAGTTATGGCATGAAGCCAATTATCACTTACAGCAAAACTGAACTCTAGAGTGTTGGGTTGTCTAGTTCCCTGGTTATATGGTGACAGTCCACATGGTGGTGGAGTACTCTCATTAGCTGCTCTGTGCTCCCCGAGGCTGTTAATCCACAATGCTGGATTTCTAGCTCTCCGTTCACTTCCATAGCAAAACAGCTCCCAAAATAACACTTTAAATGCATAAATGATTATGAACAAAGTGGATTGAAGGAAATGGGGGGAAAAAATGGGTACCACGACCCAAAACTCTACCTAAGCTCAATTTAAATTTAATATAGTGTGCGTTAAAATGTTATCACAAAGCACCATGCAACAACTGTCATGGTTTCATGGAACCTTGACAAAACTTGCTAGAGTTAGTCCCTGATGTTCACAGAAACATGTTGCAAAATCATCTTTCTGCAACATACAACTGCTTCACACGTTTGCTTTTTCATTTTTTTCCCCTCTCCTCCTCTCTTACACACACACTGTCGCTCTCTCGCCCGTAGGTGAGGCCCTGCAGTGCCACAACTGTGTCCGTGAGGCGTCTGACAGTGGAGATTGCGTGGAGACTGTGGAGACTTGTCCCCCAGAGATGAACGCCTGCGCCAAAGTGACCTACCCAGCCCCTTATGGTGAGTTCTGCCCCACAGCTTGGCCCTTTAAAACCGAGCAAATTCAAAAATCAAGTGAATTTGCATAGGATTTGTGCATACACAATAAGAATGATGCAAACTAGTTGATTGATTTTTTTTTTTTTTTTTTTTTAATGTTCTACCTCTCTCACTTTTGGCTCCAGCCCCACACACACACAAAGCAAAACTTATACTGACTGTTTATGAAATTTGGCATTTCTGTTACCCCTTTTTCGCGGAGTGTGTCCTTACCGTGATACAACTTTCAAATTAGCAGCAGAACGAAAGTGACATTGTCTTTTGCTTACAAAAAAACAGGCCTCTCAGAAAATCAAAACTTCTTTTATACCTGCATTTGTGTTCCAATTCTTAAAGAAATCTGTATTATTGTTGACTATTATTAGTGGGAAAATATCAGATATTGGCTTAGTAAAACTATATCGTGCCATCCCTCCCTAAAAGGCCTTCGGGTTGATTTCCCAAAATTGGCTTTCATCAAAAATCCTCGTTTTCTTAAATCATGGCTATGATGCTTTTTTTTTTTTTTTTTTTTTTTTTTTTGACTTTTTAACCTATGAGGAATCTCTCAAATTCTGTGAAAGTACAATCATCAGTCCTACAATAGTCACATTTCTTCAGAGCATTTCAGACAACAATACAGACCTTTTTGCAGTGCCAATAATAATAATAAAAATAATAATAATTCTGGGGTCCTCTCCAACAAAGTTCTCCATTTCTATGTTATTCCTATATGGGACATCTTTGTTTGAATGTCTGGAGGGTGTTTTGGCTGAGAAGCTGCCCTTCTGTATATAGTATACACACTCACATACACACACACAGCAAATGCAAGAATAAAATGCACTTAACACTTTAGTGAACCATGTAATTTCTCTCTCTCTCTGCAGAGAACACCTTCCACAAATCTTGCTTCAACATGATGGAGTGCCTGAAGCTGGGAGTTGCTCAGGGTCTGCAGGTCACCTGCTGCAACTGGGACGGCTGCAACAAATAAGACTCTGCTGCTGCAATACTGATGTGGCTCAAACCCAGTCAAAAGCAAAATTAAAAAAAAAAAAATCCTCAAACATGGCTGTCTATTTGTTTCTTTTTTCCCCAAGGAACCTAATCAGGTGAAGAACAAGACAGAAGCAGGTTACCCAGAGTAAATGCACTGAGTTACTATCAGACTGAGAGAGCAGCTAGGGTTCAATATATGAGCCTTTTTGGTGAAGTTTTAGTTTGAATGCTGTTACAGAAGCTTTTCCACCACATTAACGATACAATGATGGGGCAAACACTGAATGATTAGAATTTTTGTCTATTTTTCCTCATGACAGAGGTCAAACTGAAAGAACAGGACAGCTTAAGTCCTGAGCCCCAACTCAGTGGCTCCCAAATGGGGGTACTTGACCCGCTAGGGGTACACTGTACTACAGGGGATACATGAGATTTTTTTTTTTTTTTTTTTTTAAATGTTGATTTAAACAACATCATTCATGCACAATTCCTAAAATAATTAGGCTTTGCTATATTAAGTTCAATAAAAAAATGAAAATGGAAGTTTGATAAAGCACATTTTATCTTCAGTTTTCCCTCTGGGTTTCCTGAAGGTGTCAAATATGTGTGTTTGTGGTTTAAATGTGCTGCTGTGATCGTGTTGGGTTGGACCTCTGCATGGAGGAGTTTTTTTCTGCCAACATTTTTTTGTTGCTGTTGTTTTTGCACTTGTCAGGGGTACTTGGCTGAAAAAGCATTTCAAAGGGGGTAAATTATTGAAAAATGTTTGAGAACCACTGCTACAACAAACTAAATGAATTTTGAATTCCCCTATATCCTCCACTGACTCATGGAATCAAGTTCAAGTTGCTGTCATTGCCTATTATTGGCGCTGGTCTAATGCCAGTGTGGTTGTTGGGTTCCTGTGATTGAGGCTCTACGCGTTGTCTCTAAAGCAAAGCTGAGCTTTGGTAGAGTGCTGGGTTGCCCACTGAATTGTTTCAGGGTTTTTGCTTCCATCAGCTTGCCAGAGGAAATGGGAAACTGCATTCATTCGTGTATCATTGTATAATGATACACGAATGATTCTAACAATGAAATTAGATGGAATTCATTTCACACATGCTACACACAGCTGATCAAAATGGACAGTTTACCATACAAATTCTGTGCATGTCTATGCATGTGCCAAATGGGAGCAGATCTAAACAAATAACGTTGTTTTCTCTCTGTTTTCTCTTCAGGAGAACAGCTGGAGTTTCCCAGGAAAAATCGGGAAGGTCATCAAGTACACTATAACATGTGACTACATCACACGTTTGGGAATGATGGTAGACTCTGAGTTAGATTTTAATTCTTATTTTAACAAGGCCATAAAACAGCCCTTTTTCATTGTAGGAATATTGCCAGAGTCAGACCTTTTTGAACTCGAAAAGATGCTGAAATTCT